>NW_027552858.1:0-54219 GCF_045843805.1 Urocitellus parryii | reverse complement strand
AAACTATGAGTTTCCTGAAATCTCAGCAAACATATTTTCACACAATCTTGATGACACTTGCAGGTAATAATCAGTACACCAGTCCCACTTGGCTCACCAAATTTCGTTCTTCCAGGTTAAACCGTTCCTTTGCAGTAACCGTTTTCATGTTTAAGTTTCACTCTGTTTTCTCCAATATGGATACATGTAGATGGAACTCTAAATCAAACACGGTTTGTGCTAGCTCTTTGAAACTTGGCACAATAATGTAGTTCCAAGTTCTATCGCTTTGGTTTGTGTCCTACTGAAGTAGCCCCATGCAGAGACTGACGAGAATCACATTCATTGGAAGGGGTTGAAAAGCTTCCAAAAAACTACGAGTTTCCTGAAATCTCAGCAAACATTTTTTCACCCAATCTTGATGGTACTGGCAGGTAATGATCAGTACACCAATCCCACTTGGCTCACCAAATTTCGTTCTTCTAGGTTAAACCGTTCCTTTGCAGTAACCGTTTTCATGTTTAGGTTTCACTCTGTTTTCTCCTATATGGATACATGTAGTTGGAACTCTAAATCAAGCACGGTTTGTGCTAGCTCTTTGAAACTTGGCACAATAATGTAGTTCCAAGTTCTATCGCTATGGTTTGTGTCCTATGGAAGTAGCCCCAAGCAGAGACTGACGAGAATCACATTCATTGGAAGGGGTTGCAAAGCTTCCAAAAATCTACGAGTTTCCTGAAATCTCAGCAAACATTTTTTCACCCAATCTTGATGATACTTGCAGGTAATGATCAGTACACCAATCCCACTTGGCTCACCAAATTTCGTTCTTCTAGGTTAAACCGTTCCTTTGCAGTAACCGTTTTCATGTTTAGGTTTCACTCTGTTTTCTCCTATATGGGTACATGTAGTTGGAACTCTAAATCAAACACGGTTTGTGCTAGCTCTTTGAAACTTGGCACAATAATGTAGTTCCAAGTTCTATCGCTATTTTTTGTGTCCTATTGAAGTAGCCCCAAGCAGAGACTGACGAGAATCACTTTCATTGAAAGGGTTTGCCAAGCTTCCAAAAAACTACGAGTTTCCTGAAATCTCAGCAAACATATTTTCACCCAATCTTGATGATACTGGCAGGTAATGATAAGTACACCAATCCCACTTGGCTCACCAAATTTCGTTCTTCTAGGTCAAACCGTTCCTTTGCAGTAACCGTTTTCATGTTTAGGTTTCACTCTGTTTTCTCCTATATGGATACATGTATTTGGAACGCTAAATCAAACACGGTTTGTGCTAGCTCTTTGAAACTTGGCACAATAATGTAGTTCCAAGTTCTATCACTATGGTTTGTGTCCTATTGAAGTAGCCCCAAGCAGAGACTGACGAGAATCACATTCATTGGAAGGGGTTGCCAAGCTTCCAAAAAACTACGAGTTTCCTGAAATCTCAGCAAACATTTTTTCACCCAATCTTGATGATACTTGCAGGTAATGATCAGTACACCAGTCCCATTTGGCTCACCAAATTTCGTTCTTCTAGGTTAAACCGTCCCTTTGCAGTAACCGTTTTCATGTTTAGGTTTCACTCTGTTTTCTCCTATATGGATACATGTAGTTGGAACTCTAAATCAAACACGGTTTGTGCTAGCTCTTTGATACTTGGCACAATAATGTAGTTCCAAGTTCTATCGCTATCGTTTGTGTCCTATGGAAGTAGCCCCATGCATAGACTGACGAGAATCACATTCAATGGAAGGGGTGGCCCAAGCATCCAAAAAACTACGAGTTTGATGAAATCTCAGCAAACATTTTTTCACCCAATCTTGATGGTACTGGCAGGTAATGATCAGTACACCAATCCCACTTGGCTCACCAAATTTCGTTCTTCTAGGTTAAACCGTTCCTTTGCAGTAACCGTTTTCATGTTTAGGTTTCACTCTGTGTTCTCCTATATAGATACATGTAGTTGGAACTCTAAATCAAGCACGGTTTGTGCTAGCTCTTTGAAACTTGGCACAATAATGTAGTTCCAAGTTCTATCGCTATGGTTTGTGTCCTATGGAAATAGCCCCAAGCAGAGACTGACGAGAATCACATTCATTGGAAGGGGTTGCAAAGCTTCCAAAAAACTACGAGTTTCCTGAAATCTCAGCAAACATTTTTTCACCCAATCTTGATGATACTTGCAGGTAATGATCAGTACACCAGTCCCACTTGGCTCACCAAATTTCGTACTTCTAGGTTAAACCGTTTCTTTGCAGTAACCGTTTTCATGTTTAGGTTTCACTCTGTTTTCTCCTATATGGATACATGTAGTTGGAACTCTAAATCAAACACGGTTTGTGCTAGCTCTTTGAAACTTGGCACAGTAATGTAGTTCCAAGTTCTATCGCTATGGATTGTGTCCTATTGAAGTAGCCCCAAGCAGAGACTGACGAGAATCACTTTTATTGAAAGGGGTTGCCAAGCTTCCAAAAAACTACGAGTTTCCTGAAATCTCAGCAAACATTTTTTCAGCCAATCTTGATGATACTTGCAAGTAATGATCAGTACACCAGTCCCACTTGGCTAACCAAATTTCGTTCTTCTAGGTTAAAGCGTTCCATTGCAGTAACCGTTTTCATGTTTAGGTTTCACTCTGTTTTCTCCTATATGGATACATGTAGTTGGAACTCTAAATCAAACACGGTTTGTGCTAGCTCTTTGAAACTTGGCACAATAATGTAGTTCCAAGTTCTGTCGCTATGGTTTGTGTCCTATTGAAGTAGCCACAAGTAGAGTCTGACGAGAATCACATTCATTGGAAGGGGTTGCCAAGCTTCCAAAAAACTACGAGTTTCCTGAAATCTCAGCAAACATTTTTTCACTCAATCTTGATGATACTTGCAGGTAATGATCAGTACACCAGTCCCACTTGGCTCACCAAATTTCGTTCTTCTAGGTTAAACCGTTCCTTTGCAGTAACCGTTTTCATGTTTAGGTTTCACTCTGTTTTCTCCTATATGGATACAAGTAGTTGGAACTCTAAATCAAACACGGTTTGTGCTAGCTCTTTGAAACTTGGCACAATAATGTAGTTACAAGTTCTATCGCTATGGTTTGTGTCCTATGGAAGTAGCCCCAAGCAGAGACTATCTAGCACGACATACATTGAAAGGCGTTGCCAACCTTCCAAAAAACTACGAATTTCTTGAAATCTCACCCAAAATTTTTTCACTCAATCTTGATGGTACTGGCAGGTAATGATCAGTACTCCAATCCCACTTGGCTCACCAAATTTTGGTTTTCTAGGTTAAACCGTTCCTTTGCAGTAACCGTTTTCATGTTTAGGTTTCACTCTGTTTTCTCCTATATGGATACAGGTAGTTGGAACTCTAAATCAAACACGGTTTGTGCTAGCTCTTTGAAACTTGGCACACTCATGGAGTTGCAAGTTCTATCGCTATGGTTTGTGTCCTATGGAAGTAGCCCCAAGCAGAGACTGACGAGAATCACTTTCATTGAAAGGGGTTGCCAAGCTCCTAAAAACTACGAGTTTCCTGAAATCTCAGCAAACATTTTTTCACCCAATCTTGATGATACTTGCAGGTAATGATCAGTACACCAGTCCCACTTGGCTCACCAAATTTCGTTCTTCTAGGTTAAACCGTTCCTTTGCAGTAACCGTTTTCATGTTTAGGTTGCACTCTGTTTTCTCCTATATGGATACATGTAGTTGGAACTCTAAATCAAACACGGTTTGTGCTAGCTCTTTGAAACTTGGCACAATAATGTAGTTCCAAGTTCTATCGCTATTTTTTGTGTCCTATGGAAGTAGCCCCAAGCAGAGACTGAAGAGAATCACTTTCATTGAAAGGGGTTGCCAAGCTCCTAAAATGTACGAGTTTCCTGATATCACAGCAAACATTTTTTCACCCAATCTTGATGATACTTGCAGGTAATGATCAGTATACCAATCCCACTTGGCTCACCAAATTTCGTTCTTCTAGGTTAAACCGTTCCTTTGCAGTAACCGTTTTAATGTTTAGGTTTCACTCTGTTTTCTCCTATAGGGATACATGTAGTTGGAACTCTAAATCAAACACGGTTTGTGCTAGCTCTTTGAAACTTGGCACAATAATGTAGTTCCAAGTTCTATCGCTATGGTTTGTGTCCTATTGAAGTAGCCCCAAGCAGAGACTGACGAGAATCACTTTAATTGTAAGGGGTTGCCAAGATTCCAAAAAACTACGAGTTTCCTGAAATCTCAGCCAACATTTTTTCACCCAATCTTGATGATACTTGCAGGTAATGATCAGTACACCAGTCCCACTTGGCTCACCAAATTTCGTTCTTCTAGGTTAAACTGTTCCTTTGCAGTAACCGTTTTCATGTTTAGGTTTCACTCTGTTTTCTCCTATATGGATACATGTAGTTGGAACTCTAAATCAAACACGGTTTGTGCTAGCTCTTTGAAACTTGGCACAATAATGTAGTTCCAAGTTCTATCGCTATCGTTTGTGTCCTATTGAAGTAGCCACAAGCAGAGACTGACGAGAATCACATTCATTGGAAGGGGTTGCCAAGCTTAAAAAAACTACGAGTTTCCTGAAATCTCAGCAAACATTTTTTCACCCAATCTTGATGATACTTGCAGGTAATGATCAGTACACCAGTCCCACTTGTCTCACCAAATTACGTTCTTCTAGGTCAAACTGTTCCTTTGCAGTAACCGTTTTCATGTTTAGGTTTCACTCTGTTTTCTCCTATATGGATACATGTATTTGGAACTCTGAATCAAACACGGTTTGTGCTAGCTCTTTGAAACTTGGCACAATAATGTAGTTCCAAATTCTATCGCTATGGTTTGTGTCCTATTGAAGTAGCCCCAAGCAGAGACTGACGAGAATCACTTTCATTGAAAGGGGTTGCCAAGCTCCTAAAAACTACGAGTTTCCTGAAATCTCAGCAAACATTTTTTCACCCAATCTTGATGATACTTGCAGGTAATGATCAGTACACCAGTCCCACTTGGCTCACCAAATTTCGTTCTTCTAGGTTAAACCGTTCCTTTGCAGTAACCGTTTTCATGTTTAGGTTTCACTCTGTTTTCTCCTATATGGATACATGTAGTTGGAACTCTAAATCAAACACGGTTTGTGCTAGCTCTTTGAAACTTGGCACAATAATGTAGTTCCAAGTTCTATCGCTATGGTTTATGTCCTATTGAATTAGCCCCAAGCAGAGACTGACGAGAATCACTTTTATTGTAAGGGGTTGCCAAGCTTCCAAAAAACTACGAGTTTCCTGAAATCTCAGCAAACATTTTTTCACCCAATCTTGATGGTACTGGCAGGTAATGATCAGTACACCAATCCCACTTGGCTCACCAAATTTCGTTCTTCTAGGTTAAACCGTTCCTTTGCAGTAACCGTTTTCATGTTTAGGTTTCACTCTGTTTTCTCCTATATGGATACATGTAGTTGGAACTCTAAATCAAACACGGTTTGTGCTAGCTCTTTGAAACTTGGCACAATAATGTAGTTCCAAGTTCTATCGCTATGTTTTGTGTCCTATTGAAGTAGCCCCAAGTAGAGACTGACGAGAATCACATTCATTGGAGGGGGTTTCCAAGCTTCCAAAAAACTATGAGTTTCCTGAAATCTCAGCAAACATATTTTCACACAATCTTGATGACACTTGCAGGTAATGATCAGTACACCAGTCCCACTTGGCTCACCAAATTTCGTTATTCCAGGTTAAACCGTTCCTTTGCAGTAACCGTTTTCATGTTTAAGTTTCACTCTGTTTTCTCCAATATGGATACATGTAGTTGGAACTCTAAATCAAACACGGTTTGTGCTAGCTCTTTGAAACTTGGCACAATAATGTAGTTCCAAGTTCTATCGCTATGGTTTGTGTCCTACTGAAGTAGCCCCATGCAGAGACTGACGAGAATCACATTCATTGGAAGGGGTTGAAAAGCTTCCAAAAAACTACGAGTTTCCTGAAATCTCAGCAAACATTTTTTCACCCAATCTTGATGGTACTGGCAGGTAATGATCAGTACACCAATCCCACTTGGCTCACCAAATTTCGTTCTTCTAGGTTAAACCGTTCCTTTGCAGTAACCGTTTTCATGTTTAGGTTTCACTCTGTTTTCTCCTATATGGATACATGTAGTTGGAACTCTAAATCAAGCACGGTTTGTGCTAGCTCTTTGAAACTTGGCACAATAATGTAGTTCCAAGGTCTATCGCTATGGTTTGTGTCCTATGGAAGTAGCCCCAAGCAGAGACTGACGAGAATCACATTCATTGGAAGGGGTTGCAAAGCTTCCAAAAATCTACGAGTTCCCTGAAATCTCAGCAAACATTTTTTCACCCAATCTTGATGATACTTGCAGGTAATGATCAGTACACCAGTCCCATTTGGCTCACCAAATTTCGTTCTTCTAGGTTAAACCGTTCCTTTTGCAGTAACCGTTTTTCATGTTTAGGTTTCACTCTGTTTTCTCCTATATGGATACATGTAGTTGGAACTCTAAATCAAACACGGTTTGTGCTAGCTCTTTGATACTTGGCACAATAATGTAGTTCCAAGTTCTATCGCTATCGTTTGTGTCCTATGGAAGTAGCTCCATGCATAGACTGACGAGAATCACATTCAATGGAAGGGGTGGCCAAGCATCCAAAAAACTACGAGTTTGATGAAATCTCAGCAAACATTTTTTCACCCAATCTTGATGGTACTGGCAGGTAATGATCAGTACACCAATCCCACTTGGCTCACCAAATTTCGTTCTTCTAGGTTAAACCGTTCCTTTGCAGTAACCGTTTTCATGTTTAGGTTTCACTCTGTGTTCTCCTATATAGATACATGTAGTTGGAACTCTAAATCAAGCACGGTTTGTGCTAGCTCTTTGAAACTTGGCACAATAATGTAGTTCCAAGTTCTATCGCTATGGTTTGTGTCCTATGGAAATAGCCCCAAGCAGAGACTGACGAGAATCACATTCATTGGAAGGGGTTGCAAAGCTTCCAAAAAACTACGAGTTTCCTGAAATCTCAGCAAACATTTTTTCACCCAATCTTGATGATACTTGCAGGTAATGATCAGTACACCAGTCCCACTTGGCTCACCAAATTTCGTACTTCTAGGTTAAACCGTTTCTTTGCAGTAACCGTTTTCATGTTTAGGTTTCACTCTGTTTTCTCCTATATGGATACATGTAGTTGGAACTCTGAATCAAACACGGTTTGTGCTAGCTCTTTGAAACTTGGCACAGTAATGTAGTTCCAAGTTTTATCGCTATGGATTGTGTCCTATTGAAGTAGCCCCAAGCAGAGACTGACGAGAATCACATTCATTGGAAGGGGTTGCCAAGCTTCCAAAAAACTACGAGTTTCCTGAAATCTCAGCAAACATTTTTTTCACCCAATCTTGATGATACTTGCAGGTAATGATCAGTACACCAGTCCCACAGGGCTAACCAAATTTCGTTCTTCTAGGTTAAAGCGTTCCATTGCAGTAACCGTTTTCATGTTTAGGTTTCACTCTGTTTTCTCCTATATGGATACATGTAGTTGGAACTCTAAATCAAACACGGTTTGTGCTAGCTCTTTGAAACTTGGCACAATAATGTAGTTCCAAGTTCTGTCGCTATGGTTTGTGTCCTATTGAAGTAGCCACAAGTAGAGTCTGACGAGAATCACATTCATTGGAAGGGGTTGCCAAGCTTCCAAAAAACTACGAGTTTCCTGAAATCTCAGCAAACATTTTTTCACTCAATCTTGATGATACTTGCAGGTAATGATCAGTACACCAGTCCCACTTGGCTCACCAAATTTCGTTCTTCTAGGTTAAACCGTTCCTTTGCAGTAACCGTTTTCATGTTTAGGTTTCACTCTGTTTTCTCCTATATGGATACAAGTAGTTGGAACTCTAAATCAAACACGGTTTGTGCTAGCTCTTTGAAACTTGGCACAATAATGTAGTTACAAGTTCTATCGCTATGGTTTGTGTCCTATGGAAGTAGCCCCAAGCAGAGACTATCTAGCACGACATACATTGAAAGGCGTTGCCAACCTTCCAAAAAACTACGAATTTCTTGAAATCTCAGCCAAAATTTTTTCACTCAATCTTGATGGTACTGGCAGGTAATGATCAGTACTCCAATCCCACTTGGCTCACCAAATTTTGGTTTTCTAGGTTAAACCGTTCCTTTGCAGTAACCGTTTTTCATGTTTAGGTTTCACTCTGTTTTCTCCTATATGGATACAGGTAGTTGGAACTATAAATCAAACACGGTTTGTGCTAGCTCTTTGAAACTTGGCACACTCATGGAGTTGCAAGTTCTATCACTATGGTTTGTGTCCTATGGAAGTAGCCCCAAGCAGAGACTGACGAGAATCACTTTCATTGAAAGGGGTTGCCAAGCTCCTAAAAACTACGAGTTTCCTGAAATCTCAGCAAACATTTTTTCACCCAATCTTGATGATACTTGCAGGTAATGATCAGTACACCAGTCCCACTTGGCTCACCAAATTTCGTTCTTCTAGGTTAAACCGTTCCTTTGCAGTAACCGTTTTCATGTTTAGGTTGCACTCTGTTTTCTCCTATATGGATACATGTAGTTGGAACTCTAAATCAAACACGGTTTGTGCTAGCTCTTTGAAACTTGGCACAATAATGTAGTTCCAAGTTCTATCGCTATTTTTTGTGTCCTATGGAAGTAGCCCCAAGCAGAGACTGAAGAGAATCACTTTCATTGAAAGGGGTTGCCAAGCTCCTAAAATGTACGAGTTTCCTGAAATCACAGCAAACATTTTTTCACCCAATCTTGATGATACTTGCAGGTAATGATCAGTACACCAATCCCACTTGGCTCACCAAATTTCGTTCTTCTAGGTTAAACCGTTCTTTTGCAGAAACCGTTTTCATGTTTAGGTTTCACTCTGTTTTCTCCTATATGGATACATGTAGTTGGAACTCTAAATCAAACACGGTTTGTGCTAGCTCTTTGAAACTTGGCACAATAATGTAGTTCCAAGTTCTATCGCTATTTTTTGTGTCCTATTGGAGTAGCCCCAAGCAGAGACTGAGGAGAATCACTTTCATTGAAAGGGTTTGCCAAGCTTCCAAAAAACTACGAGTTTCCTGAAATCTCAGCAAGCATTTTTTCACCCAATCTTGATGATACTGGCAGGTAATGATCAGTACACCAGTCCCACTTGGCGCACCAAATTTCTTTCTTCTAGGTTAAACCGTTCCTTTGCAGTAACCGTTTTCATCTTTAGGTTTCACTCTGTTTTATCCTATAAGGATACATGTAGCTGGAACTCTAAATCAAACACGGTTTGTGCTAGCTCTTTGAAACTTGGCACAATCATGGAGTTCCAAGTTCTATCGCTATGATTTGTGTCCTATGGAAGTAGCCCCAAGCAGAGACTGACGAGAATCACTTTCATTGAAAGGGGTTGCCAAGCTCCTAAACACTACGAGTTTTCTGAAATCTCAGCAAACATTTTTTTCACCCAATCTTGATGGTACTAGCAGGTAATGATCAGTACACCAATCCCACTTGGCTCACCAAATTTCGTTCTTCTAGGTTAAACCGTTCCTTTGCAGTAACCGTTTTCATGTTTAGGTTTCATTCTGTTTTCTCCTATATGGATACATGTAGTTGGAACTCTAAATCAAACACGGTTTGTGCTAGCTCTTTGAAACTTGGCACAATAATGGAGTTCCAAGTTCTATCGCTATGGTTTGTGTCTTATGGAAGTAGCCCCAAGCAGAGACTATCGAGAATCACTTTCATTGAAAGGGGTTGCCAAGCTCCAAAAACCTTCGAGTTTCCTGAAATCTCAGCAAACATTTTTTCACCCAATCTTGATGATACTTGCAGGTAATGATAAGTACACCAATCCCACTTGCCTCACCAAATTTCGTTCTTCTAGTTGAAACCGTTCCTTTGCAGTAACCGTTTTCATGTTTAGGTTTCACTCTGTTTTCTCCTATATGGATACATGTAGTTGGAACTCTAAATCAAACACGGTTTGTGCTAGCTCTTTGAAACTTGGCACAATAATGTAGTTCCAAGTTCTATCGCTATCGTTTGTGTCCTATTGAAGTAGCCACAAGCCAGAGACTGACGAGAATCACTTTCATTGAAAGGGGTTGCCAAGCTCCTAAAATGTACGAGTTTCCTGAAATCTCAGCAAACATTTTTTCACCCAATCTTGATGATACTTGCAGGTAATGATCAGTACACCAGTCCCACTTGGCTCATCAAATTTCGTTCTTCTAGGTTAAACCGTTCTTTTGCAGAAACCGTTTTCATGTTTAGGTTTCACTCTGTTTTCTCCTAAATGGATACATGTAGTTGGAACTCTAAATCAAACACGGTTTGTGATAGCTCTTTGAAACTTGGCACAATCATGGAGTTCCAAGTTCTATCGCTATGGTTTGTGTCCTATGGAAGTAGCCCCAAGCAGAGACTGACGAGAATCACATTCATTGAAAGGGGTTGCCAAGCTCCTAAAAACTACGAGATTCCTGAAATCTCAGCAAACACTTTTTTCACCCAATCTTGAAGATACTTGCAGGTAATGATCAGTACACCAATCCCACTTGGCTCACCAAATTTCGTTCTTCTAGGTTAAACCGTTCCTTTGCAGTAACCGTTTTCATGTTTAGGTTTCACTCTGTTTTCTCCTATATGGATACATGTACATGCAGTTGGAACTCTAAATCAAACACGGTTTGTGCTAGCTCTTTGAAACTTGGCACAATAATATAGATCCAAGTTCTATCGCTATGGTTTGTGTCCTATTGAAGTAGCCCCAAGCAGAGACTGACGAGAATCACTTTTATTGTAAGGGGTTGCCAAGCTTCCAAAAAACTACGAGTTTCCTGAAATCTCAGCAAACATTTTTTTCACCCAATCTTGATGATACTTGCAGGCAATGATCAGTACACCAATCCCACTTGGCTCACCAAATTTCGTTCTTCTAGGTCAAACCGTTCCTTTGCAGTAACCGTTTTCATGTTTAGGTTTCACTCTGTTTTCTCCTATATGGATACATGTAGTTGGAACTCTAAATCAAACACGGTTTGTGCTAGCTCTTTGAAACTTTGCACATTAATGTAGTTCCAAGTTCTATCGCTATCGTTTGTTTCCTATTGAAGTAGCCACAAGCAGAGACTGATGAGAATCACATTCATTGGAAGGGGTTGCCAAGCTTCCAAAAAACTAGGAGTTTCCTGAAATCTCAGCAAACATTTTTTCACCCAACTTGATGATACTTGCAGGTAATGATCAGTACACCAGTCCAACTTGGCTCACCAAATTACGTTCTTCTAGGTTAAACACTTACTTTGCAGTAACTGTTTTCATGTTTAGGTTTCACTCTGTTTCTCCTATATGGATACATGTATTTGGAAGTCTAAATCAAACACGGTTTGTGCTAGCTCTTTGAAACTTGGCACAATAATGTAGTTCCAAATTCTATCGCTATGGTTTGTGTCCTATTGAAGTAGCCCCAAGCAGAGACTGACGAGAATCACTTTCATTGAAAGGTTGCCAAGCTCCTAAAAACTACGAGTTTCCTGAAATCTCAGCAAACATTTTTTCACCCAATCTTGATGATACTTGCAGGTAATGATCAGGTACACCATTCCCACTTGGCTCACCAAATTTCGTTCTTCTAGGTTAAACCGTTACTTTGCAGTAACCGTTTTCCTGTTTAGGTTTCACTCTGTTTTCTCCTATATGGATACATGTAGTTGGAACTCTAAATCAAACACGGTTTGTGCTAGCTCTTTGAATCTTGGCACAGTAATGTAGTTCCAAGTTCTATCGCTATGGTTTGTGTCCTATTGAAGTAGCCCCAAGCAGAGACTGACGAGAATCACTTTTATTGAAAGGGTTGCCAAGCTTCCAAAAAACTACGAGTTTCCTGAAATCTCAGCAAACATTTTTTCACCCAATCTTGATGATACTTGCAGGTAATGATCAGTACACCAATCCACTTGGCTCACCAAATTTCGTTCTTCTAGGTTAAACCGTTCCTTTGCAGTAACCGTTTCATGTTTAGGTTTCACTCTGTTTTATCCTATAAGGATACATGTAGTTGGAACTCTTAATCAAACACGGTTTCTGCTAGCTCTTTGAAACTTGGCACAATCATGGAGTTCCAAGTTCTATCGCTATGGTTTGTGTCCTATGGAAGTAGCCCCAAGCAGAGACTGACGAGAATCACTTTTATTGAAAGTGGTTGCCAAGCTTCCAAAAAAACTCCGAGTTCCTGAAATCTCAGCAAAGATTTTCTCTCCCAATCTTGATGATACTTGCAGGTAATGATCAGTACACCAGTCCCACTTGGCTCACCAAATTTCGTTCTTCTAGGTTAAACCGTTACTTGCAGTAACCGTTTTCATGTTTAGGTTTCACTCTGTTTTATCCTATAAGGATACATGTAGTTGGAACTCTAAATCAAACACGGTTTGTGCTAGCTCTTTGAAACTTGGCACAATTATGGAGTTCCAAGTTCTATCGCTATGGTTTCTGTCCTATGGAAGAAGCCCAAGCAGAGACTGACGAGAATCACTTTCATTGAAAGGGGTTGCCAAGCTCCTAAAATGTACGAGTTTCCTGAAATCTCAGCAAACATTTTTTCACCCAATCTTGATGATACTTGCAGGTAATGATCAGTACACCAATCCCACTTGGCTCACCAAATTACGTTCTTCTAGGTTAAACCGTTCTTTTGCAGAAACCGTTTTCATGTTTAGGTTTCACTCTGTTTTCTCCTTTATGGGTACATGTAGTGGGAACTCTAAATCAAACACGGTTTGTGCTAGCTCTTTGAAACTTGGCACAATAATGTAGTTCCAAGTTCTATCGCTATCGTTTGTGTCCTATTGAAATAGCCCCAAGCAGAGACTGAGGAGAATCACTTTCATTGAAAGGGGTTGCCAAGCTTCCAAAAAACTACGAGTTTCCTGAAATCTCAGCAAACATTTTTTCACCCAATCTTGATGATACTTGCAGGTAATGATCAGTACACCAGTCCCACTTGGCTCACCAAATTTCGTTCTTCTAGGTTAAACCGTTCCTTTGCAGTAACCGTTTTCATGTTTAGGTTTCACTCTGTTTTCTCCTATATGGATAAATGTAGTTGGAACTCTAAATCAAACACGGTTTGTGCTAGCTCTTTGAAACTTGGCACAATAATGTAGTTCCAAGTTCTATCGCTATGGTTTGTGTCCTATGGAAGTAGCCCCAAGCAGAGACTGACGAGAATCACTTTCATTGAAAGGGGTTGCCAAGCTCCTAAAAACTACGAGTTTCCTGAAATCTCAGCAAACATTTTTTCACCCAATCTTGATGATACTGGCAGGTAATGATAAGTACACCAATCCCACTTGGCTCACCAAATTTCGTTCTTCTAGGTGAAACCGTTCCTTTGCAGTAACCGTTTTCATGTTTAGGTTTCACTCTGTTTTCTCCTATATGGATACATGTAGTTGGAACTCTAAATCAAACACAGTTTGTGCTAGCTCTTTGAAACTTGGCACAATAATGTAGTTCCAAGTTCTATCGCTATGGTTTGTGTCCTATGGAAGTAGCCCCAAGCAGAGACTGACGAGAATCACTTTCATTGAAAGGGTTTGCCAAGCTCCTAAAAACTACGAGTTTCCTGAAATCTCAGCAAACATTTTTTCACCCAATCTTCATGATACTGGCAGGTAATGATAAGTACACCAATCCCACTTGGCTCACCAAATTTCGTTCATCTAGGTGAAACCGTTCCTTTGCAGTAACCGTTTTCATGTTTAGGTTTCACTCTGTTTTCTCCTATATGGATACATGTAGTTGGAACTCTAAATCAAACACGTTTTGTGCTAGCTCTTTGAAACTTGGCACAATAATGCAGTTCCAAGTTCTATCGCTATTTTTTGTGTCCTATTGAAGTAGCCCCAAGCAGAGACTGACGAGAATCACATTCATTGGAAGGGTTGCCAAGCTTCCAAAAAACTACGAGTTTCCTGAAATCTCAGCAAACATTTTCTCTCCCAATCTTGATGATACTTGCAGGTAATGATCAGTACACCAGTCCCACTTGGCTCACCAAATTTCGTTCTTCTAGGTTAAACCGTTCCTTTGCAGTAACCGTTTTCATGTTTAGGTTTCACTCTGTTTTCTCCTATATGGATACATGTAGTTGGAACTCTAAATCAAACACGGTTTGTGCTAGCTCTTTGAAACTTGGCACAATAATGTAGTTCCAAGTTCTATCGCTATGTTTTGTTTCCTATTGAAGTAGCCAAAAGCAGAGACTGACGAGAATCACTTTCATTGAAAGGGGTTGCCAAGCTCCTAACAACTACGAGTTTCCTGAAGTCTCAGCAAACATTTTTTCACCCAATCTTGATGATACTTGCAGGTAATGATCAGTACACCAATCCCACTTGGCTCACCAAATTTCGTTCTTCTAGGTTAAACCGTTACTTTGCAGTAACCGTTTTCATGTTTAGGTTTCACTCTGTTTTATCCTATAAGGATACATGTAGTTGGAACTCTAAATCAAACACGGTTTGTGCTAGCTCTTTGAAACTTGGCACAATCATGGAGTTCCTAGTTCTATCGCTATGGTTTCTGTCCTATGGAAGAAGCCCCAAGCAGAGACTGACGAGAATCACTTTCATTGAAAGGGGTTGCCAAGCTCCTAAAATGTACGAGTTTCCTGAAATCTCAGCAAACATTTTTTTCTCCCAATCTTGATGATACTTGCAGGTAATGATCAGTACACCAATCCCACTTGGCTCACCAAATAACGTTCTTCTAGGTTAAACCGTTCTTTTGCAGAAACCGTTTTCATGTTTAGGTTTCACTCTGTTTTCTCCTATATGGATACATGTAGTGGGAACTCTAAATCAAACACGGTTTGTGCTAGCTCTTTGAAACTTGGCACAATAATGTAGTTCCAAGTTCTATCGCTATGGTTTGTGTCCTATGGAAGTAGCCCCAAGCAGAGACTGACTACAATGACATTCATTGAAAGGCGTTGCCAACCGTCCAAAAAACTACGAATTTCTTGAAATCTCAGCAAACATTTTTTCACTCAATCTTGATGGTACTGGCAGGTAATGATCAGTACACCAATCCCACTTGGCTCACCAAATTTTGTTCTTCTAGGTTAAACCGTTCCTTTGCAGTAACCGTTTTCATGTTTAGGTTTCACTCTGTTTTCTCCTATATGGATACATGTAGTTGGAACTCTAAATCAAAGACTGTTTGTGCTAGCTCTTTGAAACTTGGCACAATCATGGAGTTCCAAGTTCTATCGCTATGGTTTGTGTCCTATGGAAGTAGCCCCAAGCAGAGACTGACGAGAATCACTTTCATTGAAAGGGGTTGCCAAGCTCCTAAAAACTACAAGTTTCCTGATATCTCAGCAAACATTTTTTTCACCCAATCTTGATGATACTTGCAGGTAATGATCAGTACACCAATCCCACTTGGCTCACCAAATTTCGTTCTTCTAGGTTAAACCGTTCCTTTGCAGTAACCGTTTTCATGTTTAGGTTTCACTCTGTTTTCTCCTATATGGATACATGTAGTTGGAACTCTAAATCAAACACGGTTTGTGCTAGCTCTTTGAAACTTGGCACAATAATGTAGTTCCAAGTTCTATCGCTATGGTTTGTGTCCTATGGAAGTAGCCCCAAGCAGAGACTGACGAGAATCACATTCATTGGAAGGGGTTGCCAAGCTTCCAAAAACTACGAGTTTCCTGAAATCTCAGCAAACATTTTTTCACCCAATCTTGATGATACTTGCAGGTAATGATCAGTACACCAGTCCCACTTGGCTCACCAAATTTCGTTCTTCTAGGTTAAACCGTTCCTTTGCAGTAACCGTTTTCATGTTTAGGTTTCACTCTGTTTTCTCCTATATGGATACATGTAGTTGGAACTCTAAATCAAACACGGTTTGTGCTAGCTCTTTGAAACTTGGCACAATAATGTAGTTCCAAGTTCTATCGCTATGGTTTGTGTCCTATGGAAGTAGCCCCAAGCAGTGACTGACTACCATGACATTCATTGAAAGGCGTTGCCAACCGTCCAAAAAACTACGAATTTCTTGAAATCTCAGCAAACATTTTTTCACTCAATCTTGATGGTACTGGCAGGTAATGATCAGTACACCAATCCCACTTGGCTCACCAAATTTTGTTCTTCTAGGTTAACCGTTCCTTTGCAGTAACCGTTTTCATGTTTAGGTTTCACTCTGTTTTCTCCTATATGGATACATTTAGTTGGAACTCTAAATCAAACACGGTTTGTGCTAGCTCTTTGAAACTTGGCACAATAATGTAGTTCCAAGTTCTATCGCTATGTTTTGTGTCCTATTGAAGTAGCCCCAAGCAGAGACTGACGAGAATCACTTTCATTGAAAGGGGTTGCCAAGCTCCTAAAACTACGAGTTTCCTGAAATCTCAGCAAACATCTTTTCACCCAATCTTGATGATTCTGGCAGGTAATGATAAGTACACCAATCCCACTTGGCTCACCAAATTTCGTTCTTTTAGGTTAATCCGTTCCTTTGCAGTAACCGTTTTCATGTTTAGGTTTCACTCTGTTTTCTCCTATATGGATACATGTAGTTGGAACTCTAAATCAAACACGGTTTGTGCTAGCTCTTTGAAACTTGGCACAATAGTGTAGTTCCAAGTTCTATCGCTATGGTTTGTGTCCTATTGAAGTAGCCACAAGCAGAGAATGACGAGAATCACATTCATTGGAAGGGGTTCCCAAGCTTCCAAAAAACTGCGAGTTTTCTGAAATCTCAGCAAACATTTTTTCACCCTATCTTGATGATACTTGCAGGTAATGATCAGTACACCAGTCCCACTTGGCTCACCAAATTTCGTTCTTCTATGTTAAACCGTTCCTTTGCAGTAACCGTTTTCATGTTTAGGTTTCACTCTGTTTTCTCCTATATGGATACATGTATTTGGAACTCTAAATCAAACACGGTTTGTGCAAGCTCTTTGAAACTTGGCACAATAATGTAGTTCCAAGTTCTATCGCTATTTTTTGTGTCCTATTGAAGTAGCCCCAAGCAGAGACTGACGAGAATCACATTCATTGGAAGGGTTGCCAAGCTTCCAAAAAACTACGAGTTTCCTGAAATCTCAGCAAACATTTTCTCTCCCAATCTTGATGATACTTGCCAGGTAATGATCAGTACACCAGTCCCACTTGGCTCACCAAATTTCGTTCTTCTAGGTTAAACCGTTACTTTGCAGTAACCGTTTTCATGTTTAGGTTTCACTCTGTTTTCTCCTATATGGATACATGTAGTTGGAACTCTAAATCAAACACGGTTTGTGCTAGCTCTTTGAAACTTGGCACAATAATGTAGTTCCAAGTTCTATCGCTATCTTTGTGTCCTATGGAAGTAGCCGCAATCAGAGACTGACGAGAAATCACTTTCATTGAAAGGGGTTGCCAAGCTTCCAAAAAACTACGAGTTTCCTGAAATCTCAGCAAACATTTTTCACCCAATCTTGATGATACTGGCAGGTAATGATAAGTACACCAATCCCACTTGGCTAACCAAATTTCGTTCTTCTAGTTTAACCGTTCCTTTGCAGTAACCGTTTTCATGTTTAAGTTTCACTCTGTTTTCTCCTATATGGATACATGTAGTTGGAACTCTAAATCAAACACGGTTTGTTCTAGCTCTTTGAAACTTGGCACAATAGTGTAGTTCCAAGTTCTATCGCTATGGTTTGTGTCCTATTGAAGTAGCCACAAGCAGAGACTGACGAGAATCACATTCATTGGAAGGGGTTCCCAAGCTTCCAAAAAACTGCGAGTTTCCTGAAATCTCAGCAAACATTTTTTCACCCTATCTTGATGATACTTGCAGGTAATGATCACTACACCAATCCACTTGGCTCACCAAATTTCGTTCTTCTAGGTTAAACCGTTTCTTTGCAGTAACCGTTTTCATGTTTAGGTTTCACTCTGTTTTCTCCTATATGGATACGTGTAGTTGGAACTCTAAATTCAAACACGGTTTGTGCTAGCTCTTTGAAACTTGGCACAGTAATGTAGTTCCAAGTTCTATCGCTATGGTTTGTGTCCTATTGAAGTAGCCCCAAGCAGAGACTGACGAGAATCACTTTTATTGAAAGGGGTTGCCAAGCTTCCAAAAAACTACGAGTTTCCTGAAATCTCAGCAAACATTTTTTCACCCAATCTTGATGATACTGGCAGGTAATGATAAGTACACCAATCGCACTTGGCTCACCAAATTTCGTTCTTCTAGGTAAAACCGTTCCTTTGCAGTAACCGTTTTCATTTTTAGGTTTCACTCTGTTTTCTCCTATATGGATACAAGTAGTTGGAACTCTGAATCAAACACGGTTTGTGCTAGCTCTTGAAACTTGGCACAATAATGTAGTTTCAAGTTCTATCGCTATGGTTTGTGTCCTATGGAAGTAGCCCCAAGTAGAGACTGACGAGAATCACTTTCATTGAAAGGGGTTGCCAAGCTCCTAAAATGTACGAGTTTCCTGAAATCTCAGCAAACATTTTTTCACCCAATCTTGATGATACTTGCAGGTAATGATCAGTACACCAATCCCACTTGGCTCACCAAATTTCGTTCTTCTAGGTTAAACCGTTCCTTTGCAGTAACTGTTTTCATGTTTAGGTTTCACTCTGTTTTCTCCTATATGGATACATGTATATGGAACTCTAAATCAAACACGGTTTGTGCTAGCTCTTTGAAACTTGGCACGAAAATGAGTTCCAAGTTCTATCACTATGGTTTGTGTCCTATGGAAGTAGCCCCAAGCAGAGACTGACGAGAATCACATTCATTGGAAGGGGTTGCCAAGCTTCCAAAAAACTACGAGTTTCCTGAAATCTCAGCAAACATTTTTTCACCCAATCTTGATGATACTTGCAGGTAATGATCAGTACACCAGTCCCACTTGGCTCACCAAATTTCGTTCTTCTAGGTTAAACCGTTCCTTTGCAGTAACCGTTTTCATGTTTAGGTTTCACTCTGTTTTCTCCTATATGGATACAAGTAGTTGGAACTCTAAATCAAACACGGTTTGTGCTAGCTCTTTGAAACTTGGCACAATAATGTAGTTCCAAGTTCTATCGCTATCCTTTGTGTCCTATGGAAGTAGCCGCAATCAGAGACTGACGAGAATCACTTTCATTGAAAGGGGTTGCCAAGCTTCCAAAAAACTACGAGTTTCCTGAAATCTCAGCAAACATTTTTCACCCAATCTTGATGATACTGGCAGGTAATGATAAGTACACCAATCCCACTTGGCTAACCAAATTTCGTTCTTCTAGTTTAAACGTTCCTTTGCAGTAACCGTTTTCATGTTTAAGTTTCACTCTGTTTTCTCCTATATGGATACATGTAGTTGGAACTCTAAATCAAACACGGTTTGTTCTAGCTCTTTGAAACTTGGCACAATAGTGTAGTTCCAAGTTCTATCGCTATGGTTTGTGTCCTATTGAAGTAGCCACAAGCAGAGACTGACGAGAATCACATTCATTGGAAGGGGTTCCCAAGCTTCCAAAAACTGCGAGTTTCCTGAAATCTCAGCAAACATTTTTTCACCCTATCTTGATGATACTTGCAGGTAATGATCACTACACCAATCCCACTTGGCTCACCAAATTTCGTTCTTCTAGGTTAAACCGTTTCTTTGCAGTAACCGTTTTCATGTTTAGGTTTCACTCTGTTTTCTCCTATATGGATACGTGTAGTTTACTCTAAATCAAACACGGTTTTTTGTGCTAGCTCTTTGAAACTTGGCACAGTAATGTAGTTCCAAGTTCTATCGCTATGGTTTGTGTCCTATTGAAGTAGCCCCAAGCAGAGACTGACGAGAATCACTTTTATTGAAAGGGGTTGCCAAGCTTCCAAAAACTACGAGTTTCCTGAAATCTCAGCAAACATTTTTTCACCCAATCTTGATGATACTGGCAGGTAATGATAAGTACACCAATCGCACTTGGCTCACCAAATTTCGTTCTTCTAGGTTAAACCGTTCCTTTGCAGTAACCGTTTTCATTTTTAGGTTTCACTCTGTTTTCTCCTATATGGATACAAGTAGTTGGAACTCTGAATCAAACACGGTTTGTGCTAGCTCTTTGAAACTTGGCACAATAATGTAGTTTCAAGTTCTATCGCTATGGTTTGTGTCCTATGGAAGTAGCCCCAAGTAGAGACTGACGAGAATCACTTTCATTGAAAGGGGTTGCCAAGCTTCTAAAATGTACGAGTTTCCTGAAATCTCAGCAAACATTTTTTCACCCAATCTTGATGATACTTGCAGGTAATGATCAGTACACCAATCCCACTTGGCTCACCAAATTTCGTTCTTCTAGGTTAAGCCGTTCCTTTGCAGTAACTGTTTTCATGTTTAGGTTTCACTCTGTTTTCTCCTATATGGATACATGTATATGGAACTCTAAATCAAACACGGTTTGTGCTAGCTCTTTGAAACTTGGCACGAAAATGTAGTTCCAAGTTCTATCACTATGGTTTGTGTCCTATGGAAGTAGCCCCAAGCAGAGACTGACGAGAATCACATTCATTGGAAGGGGTTGCCAAGCTTCCAAAAAACTACGAGTTTCCTGAAATCTCAGCAAACATTTTTTCACCCAATCTTGATGATACTTGCAGGTAATGATCAGTACACCAGTCCCACTTGGCTCACCAAATTTCGTTCTTCTAGGTTAAACCGTTCCTTTGCAGTAACCGTTTTCATGTTTAGGTTTCACTCTGTTTTCTCCGATCTGGATACAAGTAGTTGGAACTCTGAATCAAACACGGTTTGGGCTAGCTCTTTGAAACTTGGCACAATAATGTAGTTTCAAGTTCTATCGCTATGGTTTGTGTCCTATGGAAGTAGCCCCAAGTAGAGACTGACGAGAATCACTTTCATTGAAAGGGGTTGCCAAGCTCCTAAAATGTACGAGTTTCCTGAAATCTCAGCAAACATTTTTTCACCCAATCTTGATGATACTTGCAGGTAATGATCCGTACACCAATCCCACTTGGCTCACCAAATTTCGTTCTTCTAGGTTAAACCGTTCTTTTGCAGAAACCGTTTTCATGTTTAGGTTTCACTCTGTTTTCTCCTATATGGATACATGTAGTTGGAACTCTAAATCAAACACGGTTTGTGCTAGCTCTTTGAAACTTGGCACAATAATGTAGTTCCAAGTTCTATCGCTATGGTTTGTGTCCTATTGAAGTACCCCCAAGCAGAGACTGAGGAGAATCACTTTCATTCAAAGGGGTTGCCAAGCTTCCAAAAAACTACGAGTTTCCTGAAATCTCAGCAAACATTTTTTCACCCAATCTTGATGATACTGGCAGGTAATGATAAGCACACCAATCCCACTTGGCTCACCAAATTTCGTTCTTCTAGGTTAAACCGTTCCTTTGCAGTAACCGTTTTCATGTTTAGGTTTCACTCTGTTTTCTCCTATATGGATACATGTATTTGGAACTCTAAATCAAACACGGTTTGTGCTAGCTCTTTGAAACTTGGCACGATAATGTAGTTCCAAGTTCTATCACTATGGTTTGTGTCCTATGGAAGTAGCCCCAAGCAGAGACTGACGAGAATCACATTCATTGGAAGGGGTTGCGAAGCTTCCAAAAAACTACGAGTTTCCTGAAATCTCAGCAAACATTTTTTCACCCAATCTTGATGATACTTGCAGGTAATGATCAGGACACCAGTCCCACTTGGCTCACCAAATTTCGTTCTTCTAGGTTAAACCGTTCCTTTGCAGTAACCGTTTTCATGTTTAGGTTTCACTCTGTTTTCTCCTATATGGATACATGTAGTTGGAACTCTAAATCAAACACGGTTTGTGCTAGCTCTTTGAAACTTGGCACAATAATGTAGTTCCAAGTTCTATCGCTATGGTTTGTGTCCTATTGAAGTAGCCCCAAGCAGACACTGACGAGAATCACATTCATTGGAAGGGGTTGCCAAGCTTCCAGAAAACTACGAGTTTCCTGAAATCTCAGCAAACATTTTTTCACCCAATCTTGATGATACTTGCAGGTAATGATCAGTACACCAGTCCCACTTGTCTCACCAAATTTCGTTCTTCTAGGTTAAACCGTTATTTTGCAGTAACTGTTTTCATGTTTAGGTTTCACTCTGTTTTCTCCTATATGGATACATGTAGTTGGAACACTGAATCAAACACGGTTAGTGCTAGCTCTTTGAAACTTGGCACAATAATGTAGTTCCAAATTCTATCGCTATGGTTATTGTCCTATGGAAGTAGCCCCAAGCAGAGACTGACGAGAATCACTTTCATTTAAAGGGGTTGCCAAGCTCCTAAAAACTACGAGTTTCCTGAAATCTCAGCAAACATTTTTTCACCCAATCTTGATGGTACTGGCAGGTAATGATCAGTACACCAATCCCACTTGGCTCACCAAATTTCGTTCTTCTATGTTAAACCATTCCTTTGCAGTAACCGTTTTCATGTTTAGATTTCACTCTGTTTTCTCCTATATGGATACATGTAGTTGGAACTCTAAATCAAACACGGTTTGTGCTAGCTCTTTGAAACTTGGCACAATAATGTAGTTCCAAGTTCTGTCGCTATGGTTTGTGTCCTATTGAAGTAGCCACAAGTAGAGTCTGACGAGAATCACATTCATTGGAAGGGGTTGCCAAGCTTCCAAAAAACTACGAGTTTCCTGAAATCTCAGCAAACATTTTTTCACCCAATCTTGATGATACTTGCAGGTAATGATCAGTACACCAGTCCCACTTGGCTCACCAAATTTCGTTCTTCTAGGTTAAACCGTTCCTTTGCAGTAACCGTTTTCATGTTTAGGTTTCACTCTGTTTTCTCCTATCTGGATACAAGTAGTTGGAACTCTGAATCAAACACGGTTTGTGCTAGCTCTTTGAAACTTGGCACAATAATGTAGTTTCAAGTTCTATCGTTATGGTTTGTGTCCTATGGAAGTAGCCCCAAGTAGAAAATGACGAGAATCACTTTCATTTAAAGGGGTTGCCAAGCTCCTAAAATGTACGAGTTTCCTGAAATCTCAGCAAACATTTTTTCACCCAATCTTGATGATACTTGCAGGTAATGATCAGTACACCAATTCCACTTGGCTCACCAAATTTCGTTCTTCTAGGTTAAACCGTTCCTTTGCAGTAACTGTTTTCATGTTTAGGTTTCACTCTGTTTTCTCCTATATGGATACATGTATATGGAACTCTAAATCAAACACGGTTTGTGCTAGCTCTTTGAAACTTGGCACGAAAATGTAGTTCCAAGTTCTATCACTATGGTTTGTGTCCTATGGAAGTAGCCCCAAGCAGAGACTGACGAGAATCACATTCATTGGAAGGGGTTGCCAAGCTTCCAAAAAACTACGAGTTTCCTGAAATCTCAGCAAACATTTTTTCACCCAATCTTGATGATACTTGCAGGTAATGATCAGTACACCAGTCCCACTTGGCTCACCAAATTTCGTTCTTCTAGGTTAAACCGTTCCTTTGCAGTAACCGTTTTCATGTTTAGGTTTCACTCTGTTTTCTCCTATCTGGATACAAGTAGTTGGAACTCTGAATCAAACACGGTTTGGGCTAGCTCTTTGAAACTTGGCACAATAATGTAGTTTCAAGTTCTATCGCTATGGTTTGTGTCCTATGGAAGTAGCCCCAAGTAGAGACTGACGAGAATCACTTTCATTGAAAGGGGTTGCCAAGCTCCTAAAATGTACGAGTTTCCTGAAATCTCAGCAAACATTTTTTCACCCAATCTTGATGATACTTGCAGGTAATGATCAGTACACCAATCCCACTTGGCTCACCAAATTTCGTTCTTCTAGGTTAAACCGTTCTTTTGCAGAAACAGTTTTCATGTTTAGGTTTCACTGTTTTCTCCTATATGGATACATGTAGTTGGAACTCTAAATCAAACACGGTTTGTGCTAGCTCTTTGAAACTTGGCACAATAATGTAGTTCCAAGTTCTATCGCTATGGTTTGTGTCCTATTGAAGTACCCCCAAGCAGAGACTGAGGAGAATCACTTTCATTCAAAGGGGTTGCCAAGCTTCCAAAAAACTACGAGTTTCCTGAAATCTCAGCAAATATTTTTTGACCCAATCTTGATGATACTGGCAGGTAATGATAAGCACACCAATCCCACTTGGCTCACCAAATTTCGTTCTTCTAGGTTAAACCGTTCCTTTGCAGTAACCGTTTTCATGTTTAGGTTTCACTCTGTTTTCTCCTATATGGATACATGTATTTGGAACTCTAAATCAAACACGGTTTGTGCTAGCTCTTTGAAACTTGGCACGATAATGTAGTTCCAAGTTCTATCACTATGGTTTGTGTCCTATGGAAGTAGCCCCAAGCAGAGACTGACGAGAATCACATTCATTGGAAGGGGTTGCGAAGCTTCCAAAAAACTACGAGTTTCCTGAAATCTCAGCAAACATTTTTTCACCCTATCTTGATGATACTTGCAGGTAATGATCAGTACACCAGTCCCACTTGGCTCACCAAATTTTGTTCTTCTAGGTTAAACCGTTCCTTTGCAGTAACCGTTTTCATGTTTAGGTTTCACTCTGTTTTCTCCTATATGGATACATGTAGTTGGAACTCTAAATCAAACACGGTTTGTGCTAGCTCTTTGAAACTTGGCACAATAATGTAGTTCCAAGTTCTATTGCTATGGTTTGTGTCCTATTGAAGTAGCCCCAAGCAGACACTGACGAGAATCACATTCATTGGAAGGGGTTGCCAAGCTTCCAGAAAACTACGAGTTTCCTGAAATCTCAGCAAACATTTTTTCACCCAATCTTGATGATACTTGCAGGTAATGATCAGTACACCAGTCCCACTTGTCTCACCAAATTTCGTTCTTCTAGGTTAAACCGTTATTTTGCAGTAACTGTTTTCATGTTTAGGTTTCACTCTGTTTTCTCCTATATGGATACATGTAGTTGGAACACTGAATCAAACACGGTTAGTGCTAGCTCTTTGAAACTTGGCACAATAATGTAGTTCCAAATTCTATTGCTATGGTTTGTGTCCTATGGAAGTAGCCCCAAGCAGAGACTGACGAGAATCACTTTCATTTAAAGGGGTTGCCAAGCTCCTAAAAACTACGAGTTTCCTGAAATCTCAGCAAACATTTTTTTCACCCAATCTTGATGGTACTGGCAGGTAATGATCAGTACACCAATCCCACTTGGCTCACCAAATTTCGTTCTTCTAGGTTAAACAGTTCCTTTGCAGTAACCGTTTTCATGTTTAGATTTCACTCTGTTTTCTCCTATATGGATACATGTAGTTGGAACTCTAAATCAAACACGGTTTGTGCAAGCTCTTTGAAACTTGGCACAATAATGTAGTTCCAAGTTCTGTCGCTATGGTTTGTGTCCTATTGAAGTAGCCACAAGTAGAGTCTGACGAGAATCACATTCATTGGAAGGGGTTGCCAAGCTTCCAAAAAACTACGAGTTTCCTGAAATCTCAGCAAACATTTTTTCACCCAATCTTGATGATACTTGCAGGTAATGATCAGTACACCAGTCCCACTTGGCTCACCAAATTTCGTTCTTCTAGGTTAAACCGTTCCTTTGCAGTAACCGTTTTCATTTTTACGTTTCACTCTGTTTTCTCCTATATGGATACAAGTAGTTGGAACTCTGAATCAAACACGGTTTGTGCTAGCTCTTTGAAACTTGGCACGAAAATGTAGTTCCAAGTTCTATCACTATGGTTTGTGTCCTATGGAAGTAGCCCCAAGCAGAGACTGACGAGAATCACATTCATTGGAAGGGGTTGCCAAGCTTCCAAAAAACTACGAGTTTCCTGAAATCTCAGCAAACATTTTTTCACCCAATCTTGATGATACTTGCAGGTAATGATCAGTACACCAGTCCCACTTGGCTCACCAAATTTCGTTCTTCTAGGTTAAACCGTTCCTTTGCAGTAACCGTTTTCATGTTTAGGTTTCACTCTGTTTTCTCCTATCTGGATACAAGTAGTTGGAACTCTGAATCAAACACGGTTTGGGCTAGCTCTTTGAAACTTGGCACAATAATGTAGTTTCAAGTTCTATCGCTATGGTTTGTGTCCTATGGAAGTAGCCCCAAGTAGAGACTGACGAGAATCACTTTCATTGAAAGGGGTTGCCAAGCTCCTAAAATGTACGAGTTTCCTGAAATCTCAGCAAACATTTTTTCACCCAATCTTGATGATACTTGCAGGTAATGATCAGTACACCAATCCCACTTGGCTCACCAAATTTCGTTCTTCTAGGTTAAACCGTTCTTTTGCAGAAACAGTTTTCATGTTTAGGTTTCACTCTGTTTTCTCCTATATGGATACATGTAGTTGGAACTCTAAATCAAACACGGTTTGTGCTAGCTCTTTGAAACTTGGCACAATAATGTAGTTCCAAGTTCTATCGCTATGGTTTGTGTCCTATTGAAGTACCCCCAAGCAGAGACTGAGGAGAATCACTTTCATTCAAAGGGGTTGCCAAGCTTCCAAAAAACAACGAGTTTCCTGAAATCTCAGCAAATATTTTTTCACCCAATCTTGATGATACTGGCAGGTAATGATAAGCACACCAATCCCACTTGGCTCACCAAATTTCGTTCTTCTAGGTTAAACCGTTCCTTTGCAGTAACCGTTTTCATGTTTAGGTTTCACTCTGTTTTCTCCTATATGGATACATGTATTTGGAACTCTAAATCAAACACGGTTTGTGCTAGCTCTTTGAAACTTGGCACGATAATGTAGTTCCAAGTTCTATCACTATGGTTTGTGTCCTATGGAAGTAGCCCCAAGCAGAGACTGACGAGAATCACATTCATTGGAAGGGGTTGCGAAGCTTCCAAAAAACTACGAGTTTCCTGAAATCTCAGCAAACATTTTTTCACCCAATCTTGATGATACTTGCAGGTAATGATCAGGACACCAGTCCCACTTGGCTCACCAAATTTCGTTCTTCTAGGTTAAACCGTTCCTTTGCAGTAACCGTTTTCATGTTTAGGTTTCACTCTGTTTTCTCCTATATGGATACATGTAGTTGGAACTCTAAATCAAACACGGTTTGTGCTAGCTCTTTGAAACTTGGCACAATAATGTAGTTCCAAGTTCTATCGCTATGGTTTGTGTCCTATTGAAGTAGCCCCAAGCAGACACTGACGAGAATCACATTCATTGGAAGGGGTTGCCAAGCTTCCAGAAAACTACGAGTTTCCTGAAATCTCAGCAAACATTTTTTCACCCAATCTTGATGATACTTGCAGGTAATGATCAGTACACCAGTCCCACTTGTCTCACCAAATTTCGTTCTTCTAGGTTAAACCGTTATTTTGCAGTAACTGTTTTCATGTTTAGGTTTCACTCTGTTTTCTCCTATATGGATACATGTAGTTGGAACACTGAATCAAACACGGTTAGTGCTAGCTCTTTGAAACTTGGCACAATAATGTAGTTCCAAATTCTATCGCTATGGTTATTGTCCTATGGAAGTAGCCCCAAGCAGAGACTGACGAGAATCACTTTCATTTAAAGGGGTTGCCAAGCTCCTAAAAACTACGAGTTTCCTGAAATCTCAGCAAACATTTTTTCACCCAATCTTGATGGTACTGGCAGGTAATGATCAGTACACCAATCCCACTTGGCTCACCAAATTTCGTTCTTCTATGTTAAACCATTCCTTTGCAGTAACCGTTTTCATGTTTAGATTTCACTCTGTTTTCTCCTATATGGATACATGTAGTTGGAACTCTAAATCAAACACGGTTTGTGCTAGCTCTTTGAAACTTGGCACAATAATGTAGTTCCAAGTTCTGTCGCTATGGTTTGTGTCCTATTGAAGTAGCCACAAGTAGAGTCTGACGAGAATCACATTCATTGGAAGGGGTTGCCAAGCTTCCAAAAAACTACGAGTTTCCTGAAATCTCAGCAAACATTTTTTCACCCAATCTTGATGATACTTGCAGGTAATGATCAGTACACCAGTCCCACTTGGCTCACCAAATTTCGTTCTTCTAGGTTAAACCGTTCCTTTGCAGTAACCGTTTTCATGTTTAGGTTTCACTCTGTTTTCTCCTATCTGGATACAAGTAGTTGGAACTCTGAATCAAACACGGTTTGTGCTAGCTCTTTGAAACTTGGCACAATAATGTAGTTTCAAGTTCTATCGTTATGGTTTGTGTCCTATGGAAGTAGCCCCAAGTAGAAAATGACGAGAATCACTTTCATTTAAAGGGGTTGCCAAGCTCCTAAAATGTACGAGTTTCCTGAAATCTCAGCAAACATTTTTTCACCCAATCTTGATGATACTTGCAGGTAATGATCAGTACACCAATTCCACTTGGCTCACCAAATTTCGTTCTTCTAGGTTAAACCGTTCCTTTGCAGTAACTGTTTTCATGTTTAGGTTTCACTCTGTTTTCTCCTATATGGATACATGTATATGGAACTCTAAATCAAACACGGTTTGTGCTAGCTCTTTGAAACTTGGCACGAAAATGTAGTTCCAAGTTCTATCACTATGGTTTGTGTCCTATGGAAGTAGCCCCAAGCAGAGACTGACGAGAATCACATTCATTGGAAGGGGTTGCCAAGCTTCCAAAAAACTACGAGTTTCCTGAAATCTCAGCAAACATTTTTTCACCCAATCTTGATGATACTTGCAGGTAATGATCAGTACACCAGTCCCACTTGGCTCACCAAATTTCGTTCTTCTAGGTTAAACCGTTCCTTTGCAGTAACCGTTTTCATGTTTAGGTTTCACTCTGTTTTCTCCTATCTGGATACAAGTAGTTGGAACTCTGAATCAAACACGGTTTGGGCTAGCTCTTTGAAACTTGGCACAATAATGTAGTTTCAAGTTCTATCGCTATGGTTTGTGTCCTATGGAAGTAGCCCCAAGTAGAGACTGACGAGAATCACTTTCATTGAAAGGGGTTGCCAAGCTCCTAAAATGTACGAGTTTCCTGAAATCTCAGCAAACATTTTTTCACCCAATCTTGATGATACTTGCAGGTAATGATCAGTACACCAATCCCACTTGGCTCACCAAATTTCGTTCTTCTAGGTTAAACCGTTCTTTTGCAGAAACAGTTTTCATGTTTAGGTTTCACTGTTTTCTCCTATATGGATACATGTAGTTGGAACTCTAAATCAAACACGGTTTGTGCTAGCTCTTTGAAACTTGGCACAATAATGTAGTTCCAAGTTCTATCGCTATGGTTTGTGTCCTATTGAAGTACCCCCAAGCAGAGACTGAGGAGAATCACTTTCATTCAAAGGGGTTGCCAAGCTTCCAAAAAACTACGAGTTTCCTGAAATCTCAGCAAATATTTTTTGACCCAATCTTGATGATACTGGCAGGTAATGATAAGCACACCAATCCCACTTGGCTCACCAAATTTCGTTCTTCTAGGTTAAACCGTTCCTTTGCAGTAACCGTTTTCATGTTTAGGTTTCACTCTGTTTTCTCCTATATGGATACATGTATTTGGAACTCTAAATCAAACACGGTTTGTGCTAGCTCTTTGAAACTTGGCACGATAATGTAGTTCCAAGTTCTATCACTATGGTTTGTGTCCTATGGAAGTAGCCCCAAGCAGAGACTGACGAGAATCACATTCATTGGAAGGGGTTGCGAAGCTTCCAAAAAACTACGAGTTTCCTGAAATCTCAGCAAACATTTTTTCACCCTATCTTGATGAATCTTGCAGGTAATGATCAGTACACCAGTCCCACTTGGCTCACCAAATTTTGTTCTTCTAGGTTAAACCGTTCCTTTGCAGTAACCGTTTTCATGTTTAGGTTTCACTCTGTTTTCTCCTATATGGATACATGTAGTTGGAACTCTAAATCAAACACGGTTTGTGCTAGCTCTTTGAAACTTGGCACAATAATGTAGTTCCAAGTTCTATTGCTATGGTTTGTGTCCTATTGAAGTAGCCCCAAGCAGACACTGACGAGAATCACATTCATTGGAAGGGGTTGCCAAGCTTCCAGAAAACTACGAGTTTCCTGAAATCTCAGCAAACATTTTTTCACCCAATCTTGATGATACTTGCAGGTAATGATCAGTACACCAGTCCCACTTGTCTCACCAAATTTCGTTCTTCTAGGTTAAACCGTTATTTTGCAGTAACTGTTTTCATGTTTAGGTTTCACTCTGTTTTCTCCTATATGGATACATGTAGTTGGAACACTGAATCAAACACGGTTAGTGCTAGCTCTTTGAAACTTGGCACAATAATGTAGTTCCAAATTCTATTGCTATGGTTTGTGTCCTATGGAAGTAGCCCCAAGCAGAGACTGACGAGAATCACTTTCATTTAAAGGGGTTGCCAAGCTCCTAAAAACTACGAGTTTCCTGAAATCTCAGCAAACATTTTTTTCACCCAATCTTGATGGTACTGGCAGGTAATGATCAGTACACCAATCCCACTTGGCTCACCAAATTTCGTTCTTCTAGGTTAAACAGTTCCTTTGCAGTAACCGTTTTCATGTTTAGATTTCACTCTGTTTTCTCCTATATGGATACATGTAGTTGGAACTCTAAATCAAACACGGTTTGTGCAAGCTCTTTGAAACTTGGCACAATAATGTAGTTCCAAGTTCTGTCGCTATGGTTTGTGTCCTATTGAAGTAGCCACAAGTAGAGTCTGACGAGAATCACATTCATTGGAAGGGGTTGCCAAGCTTCCAAAAAACTACGAGTTTCCTGAAATCTCAGCAAACATTTTTTCACCCAATCTTGATGATACTTGCAGGTAATGATCAGTACACCAGTCCCACTTGGCTCACCAAATTTCGTTCTTCTAGGTTAAACCGTTCCTTTGCAGTAACCGTTTTCATTTTTACGTTTCACTCTGTTTTCTCCTATATGGATACAAGTAGTTGGAACTCTGAATCAAACACGGTTTGTGCTAGCTCTTTGAAACTTGGCACGAAAATGTAGTTCCAAGTTCTATCACTATGGTTTGTGTCCTATGGAAGTAGCCCCAAGCAGAGACTGACGAGAATCACATTCATTGGAAGGGGTTGCCAAGCTTCCAAAAAACTACGAGTTTCCTGAAATCTCAGCAAACATTTTTTCACCCAATCTTGATGATACTTGCAGGTAATGATCAGTACACCAGTCCCACTTGGCTCACCAAATTTCGTTCTTCTAGGTTAAACCGTTCCTTTGCAGTAACCGTTTTCATGTTTAGGTTTCACTCTGTTTTCTCCTATCTGGATACAAGTAGTTGGAACTCTGAATCAAACACGGTTTGGGCTAGCTCTTTGAAACTTGGCACAATAATGTAGTTTCAAGTTCTATCGCTATGGTTTGTGTCCTATGGAAGTAGCCCCAAGTAGAGACTGACGAGAATCACTTTCATTGAAAGGGGTTGCCAAGCTCCTAAAATGTACGAGTTTCCTGAAATCTCAGCAAACATTTTTTCACCCAATCTTGATGATACTTGCAGGTAATGATCAGTACACCAATCCCACTTGGCTCACCAAATTTCGTTCTTCTAGGTTAAACCGTTCTTTTGCAGAAACAGTTTTCATGTTTAGGTTTCACTCTGTTTTCTCCTATATGGATACATGTAGTTGGAACTCTAAATCAAACACGGTTTGTGCTAGCTCTTTGAAACTTGGCACAATAATGTAGTTCCAAGTTCTATCGCTATGGTTTGTGTCCTATTGAAGTACCCCCAAGCAGAGACTGAGGAGAATCACTTTCATTCAAAGGGGTTGCCAAGCTTCCAAAAAACAACGAGTTTCCTGAAATCTCAGCAAATATTTTTTCACCCAATCTTGATGATACTGGCAGGTAATGATAAGCACACCAATCCCACTTGGCTCACCAAATTTCGTTCTTCTAGGTTAAACCGTTCCTTTGCAGTAACCGTTTTCATGTTTAGGTTTCACTCTGTTTTCTCCTATATGGATACATGTATTTGGAACTCTAAATCAAACACGGTTTGTGCTAGCTCTTTGAAACTTGGCACGATAATGTAGTTCCAAGTTCTATCACTATGGTTTGTGTCCTATGGATGTAGCCCCAAGCAGAGACTGACGAGAATCACATTCATTGGAAGGGGTTGCGAAGCTTCCAAAAAACTACGAGTTTCCTGAAATCTCAGCAAACATTTTTTCACCCTATCTTGATGATACTTGCAGGTAATGATCAGTACACCAGTCCCACTTGGCTCACCAAATTTTGTTCTTCTAGGTTAAACCGTTCCTTTGCAGTAACCGTTTTCATGTTTAGGTTTCACTCTGTTTTCTCCTATATGGATACATGTAGTTGGAACTCTAAATCAAACACGGTTTGTGCTAGCTCTTTGAAACTTGGCACAATAATGTAGTTCCAAGTTCTATTGCTATGGTTTGTGTCCTATTGAAGTAGCCCCAAGCAGACACTGACGAGAATCACATTCATTGGAAGGGGTTGCCAAGCTTCCAGAAAACTACGAGTTTCCTGAAATCTCAGCAAACATTTTTTCACCCAATCTTGATGATACTTGCAGGTAATGATCAGTACACCAGTCCCACTTGTCTCACCAAATTTCGTTCTTCTAGGTTAAACCGTTATTTTGCAGTAACTGTTTTCATGTTTAGGTTTCACTCTGTTTTCTCCTATATGGATACATGTAGTTGGAACACTGAATCAAACACGGTTAGTGCTAGCTCTTTGAAACTTGGCACAATAATGTAGTTCCAAATTCTATTGCTATGGTTTGTGTCCTATGGAAGTAGCCCCAAGCAGAGACTGACGAGAATCACTTTCATTTAAAGGGGTTGCCAAGCTCCTAAAAACTACGAGTTTCCTGAAATCTCAGCAAACATTTTTTCACCCAATCTTGATGGTACTGGCAGGTAATGATCAGTACACCAATCCCACTTGGCTCACCAAATTTCGTTCTTCTAGGTTAAACCAGTTCCTTTGCAGGAACCGTTTTCATGTTTAGATTTCACTCTGTTTTCTCCTATATGGATACATGTAGTTGGAACTCTAAATCAAACACGGTTTGTGCAAGCTCTTTGAAACTTGGCACAATAATGTAGTTCCAAGTTCTGTCGCTATGGTTTGTGTCCTATTGAAGTAGCCACAAGTAGAGTCTGACGAGAATCACATTCATTGGAAGGGGTTGCCAAGCTTCCAAAAAACTACGAGTTTCCTGAAATCTCAGCAAACATTTTTTCACCCAATCTTGATGATACTTGCAGGTAATGATCAGTACACCAGTCCCACTTGGCTCACCAAATTTCGTTCTTCTAGGTTAAACCGTTCCTTTGCAGTAACCGTTTTCATTTTTACGTTTCACTCTGTTTTCTCCTATATGGATACAAGTAGTTGGAACTCTGAATCAAACACGGTTTGTGCTAGCTCTTTGAAACTTGGCACAATAATGTAGTTTCAAGTTCTATCGCTATGGTTTGTGTCCTATGGAAGTAGCCCCAAGTAGAGACTGACGAGAATCACTTTCATTGAAAGGGGTTGCCAAGCTCCTAAAATGTACGAGTTTCCTGAAATCTCAGCAAACATTTTTTCACCCAATCTTGATGATACTTGCAGGTAATGATCAGTACACCAATCCCACTTGGCTCACCAAATTTCGTTCTTCTAGGTTAAACCGTTCCTTTGCAGTAACTGTTTTCATGTTTAGGTTTCACTCTGTTTTCTCCTATATGGATACAAGTAGTTGGAACTCTGAATCAAACACGGTTTGTGCTAGCTCTTTGAAACTTGGCACGAAAATGTAGTTCCAAGTTCTATCACTATGGTTTGTGTCCTATGGAAGTAGCCCCAAGCAGAGACTGACGAGAATCACATTCATTGGAAGGGGTTGCCAAGCTTCCAAAAAACTACGAGTTTCCTGAAATCTCAGCAAACATTTTTTCACCCAATCTTGATGATACTTGCAGGTAATGATCAGTACACCAGTCCCACTTGGCTCACCAAATTTCGTTCTTCTAGGTTAAACCGTTCCTTTGCAGTAACCGTTTTCATGTTTAGGTTTCACTCTGTTTTCTCCTATCTGGATACAAGTAGTTGGAACTCTGAATCAAACACGGTTTGGGCTAGCTCTTTGAAACTTGGCACAATAATGTAGTTTCAAGTTCTATCGCTATGGTTTGTGTCCTATGGAAGTAGCCCCAAGTAGAGACTGACGAGAATCACTTTCATTGAAAGGGGTTGCCAAGCTCCTAAAATGTACGAGTTTCCTGAAATCTCAGCAAACATTTTTTCACCCAATCTTGATGATACTTGCAGGTAATGATCCGTACACCAATCCCACTTGGCTCACCAAATTTCGTTCTTCTAGGTTAAACCGTTCTTTTGCAGAAACCGTTTTCATGTTTAGGTTTCACTCTGTTTTCTCCTATATGGATACATGTAGTTGGAACTCTAAATCAAACACGGTTTGTGCTAGCTCTTTGAAACTTGGCACAATAATGTAGTTCCAAGTTCTATCGCTATGGTTTGTGTCCTATTGAAGTACCCCCAAGCAGAGACTGAGGAGAATCACTTTCATTCAAAGGGGTTGCCAAGCTTCCAAAAAACTACGAGTTTCCTGAAATCTCAGCAAACATTTTTTCACCCAATCTTGATGATACTGGCAGGTAATGATAAGCACACCAATCCCACTTGGCTCACCAAATTTCGTTCTTCTAGGTTAAACCGTTCCTTTGCAGTAACCGTTTTCATGTTTAGGTTTCACTCTGTTTTCTCCTATATGGATACATGTATTTGGAACTCTAAATCAAACACGGTTTGTGCTAGCTCTTTGAAACTTGGCACGATAATGTAGTTCCAAGTTCTATCACTATGGTTTGTGTCCTATGGAAGTAGCCCCAAGCAGAGACTGACGAGAATCACATTCATTGGAAGGGGTTGCGAAGCTTCCAAAAAACTACGAGTTTCCTGAAATCTCAGCAAACATTTTTTCACCCAATCTTGATGATACTTGCAGGTAATGATCAGTACACCAGTCCCACTTGGCTCACCAAATTTCGTTCTTCTAGGTTAAACCGTTCCTTTGCAGTAACCGTTTTCATGTTTAGGTTTCACTCTGTTTTCTCCTATATGGATACATGTAGTTGGAACTCTAAATCAAACACGGTTTGTGCTAGCTCTTTGAAACTTGGCACAATAATGTAGTTCCAAGTTCTATCGCTATGGTTTGTGTCCTATTGAAGTAGCCCCAAGCAGACACTGACGAGAATCACATTCATTGGAAGGGGTTGCCAAGCTTCCAGAAAACTACGAGTTTCCTGAAATCTCAGCAAACATTTTTTCACCCAATCTTGATGATACTTGCAGGTAATGATCAGTACACCAGTCCCACTTGTCTCACCAAATTTCGTTCTTCTAGGTTAAACCGTTATTTTGCAGTAACTGTTTTCATGTTTAGGTTTCACTCTGTTTTCTCCTATATGGATACATGTAGTTGGAACACTGAATCAAACACGGTTAGTGCTAGCTCTTTGAAACTTGGCACAATAATGTAGTTCCAAATTCTATCGCTATGGTTATTGTCCTATGGAAGTAGCCCCAAGCAGAGACTGACGAGAATCACTTTCATTTAAAGGGGTTGCCAAGCTCCTAAAAACTACGAGTTTCCTGAAATCTCAGCAAACATTTTTTCACCCAATCTTGATGGTACTGGCAGGTAATGATCAGTACACCAATCCCACTTGGCTCACCAAATTTCGTTCTTCTATGTTAAACCGTTCCTTTGCAGTAACCGTTTTCATGTTTAGATTTCACTCTGTTTTCTCCTATATGGATACATGTAGTTGGAACTCTAAATCAAACACGGTTTGTGCTAGCTCTTTGAAACTTGGCACAATAATGTAGTTCCAAGTTCTGTCGCTATGGTTTGTGTCCTATTGAAGTAGCCACAAGTAGAGTCTGACGAGAATCACATTCATTGGAAGGGGTTGCCAAGCTTCCAAAAAACTACGAGTTTCCTGAAATCTCAGCAAACATTTTTTCACCCAATCTTGATGATACTTGCAGGTAATGATCAGTACACCAGTCCCACTTGGCTCACCAAATTTCGTTCTTCTAGGTTAAACCGTTCCTTTGCAGTAACCGTTTTCATGTTTAGGTTTCACTCTGTTTTCTCCTATCTGGATACAAGTAGTTGGAACTCTGAATCAAACACGGTTTGTGCTAGCTCTTTGAAACTTGGCACAATAATGTAGTTTCAAGTTCTATCGTTATGGTTTGTGTCCTATGGAAGTAGCCCCAAGTAGAAAATGACGAGAATCACTTTCATTTAAAGGGGTTGCCAAGCTCCTAAAATGTACGAGTTTCCTGAAATCTCAGCAAACATTTTTTCACCCAATCTTGATGATACTTGCAGGTAATGATCAGTACACCAATCCCACTTGGCTCACCAAATTTCGTTCTTCTAGGTTAAACCGTTCCTTTGCAGTAACTGTTTTCATGTTTAGGTTTCACTCTGTTTTCTCCTATATGGATACATGTATATGGAACTCTAAATCAAACACGGTTTGTGCTAGCTCTTTGAAACTTGGCACGAAAATGTAGTTCCAAGTTCTATCACTATGGTTTGTGTCCTATGGAAGTAGCCCCAAGCAGAGACTGACGAGAATCACATTCATTGGAAGGGGTTGCCAAGCTTCCAAAAAACTACGAGTTTCCTGAAATCTCAGCAAACATTTTTTCACCCAATCTTGATGATACTTGCAGGTAATGATCAGTACACCAGTCCCACTTGGCTCACCAAATTTCGTTCTTCTAGGTTAAACCGTTCCTTTGCAGTAACCGTTTTCATGTTTAGGTTTCACTCTGTTTTCTCCTATCTGGATACAAGTAGTTGGAACTCTGAATCAAACACGGTTTGGGCTAGCTCTTTGAAACTTGGCACAATAATGTAGTTTCAAGTTCTATCGCTATGGTTTGTGTCCTATGGAAGTAGCCCCAAGTAGAGACTGACGAGAATCACTTTCATTGAAAGGGGTTGCCAAGCTCCTAAAATGTACGAGTTTCCTGAAATCTCAGCAAACATTTTTTCACCCAATCTTGATGATACTTGCAGGTAATGATCAGTACACCAATCCCACTTGGCTCACCAAATTTCGTTCTTCTAGGTTAAACCGTTCTTTTGCAGAAACAGTTTTCATGTTTAGGTTTCACTCTGTTTTCTCCTATATGGATACATGTAGTTGGAACTCTAAATCAAACACGGTTTGTGCTAGCTCTTTGAAACTTGGCACAATAATGTAGTTCCAAGTTCTATCGCTATGGTTTGTGTCCTATTGAAGTACCCCCAAGCAGAGACTGAGGAGAATCACTTTCATTCAAAGGGGTTGCCAAGCTTCCAAAAAACTACGAGTTTCCTGAAATCTCAGCAAACATTTTTTCACCCAATCTTGATGATACTGGCAGGTAATGATAAGCACACCAATCCCACTTGGCTCACCAAATTTCGTTCTTCTAGGTTAAACCGTTCCTTTGCAGTAACCGTTTTCATGTTTAGGTTTCACTCTGTTTTCTCCTATATGGATACATGTATTTGGAACTCTAAATCAAACACGGTTTGTGCTAGCTCTTTGAAACTTGGCACGATAATGTAGTTCCAAGTTCTATCACTATGGTTTGTGTCCTATGGAAGTAGCCCCAAGCAGAGACTGACGAGAATCACTTTCATTTAAAGGGGTTGCCAAGCTCCTAAAAACTACGAGTTTCCTGAAATCTCAGCAAACATTTTTTCACCCAATCTTGATGGTACTGGCAGGTAATGATCAGTACACCAATCCCACTTGGCTCACCAAATTTCGTTCTTCTAGGTTAAACCGTTCCTTTGCAGTAACCGTTTTCATGTTTAGATTTCACTCTGTTTTCTCCTATATGGATACATGTAGTTGGAACTCTAAATCAAACACGGTTTGTGCTAGCTCTTTGAAACTTGGCACAATAATGTAGTTCCAAGTTCTGTCGCTATGGTTTGTGTCCTATTGAAGTAGCCACAAGTAGAGTCTGACGAGAATCACATTCATTGGAACGGGTTGCCAAGCTTCCAAAAAACTACGAGTTTCCTGAAATCTCAGCAAACATTTTTTCACCCAATCTTGATGATACTTGCAGGTAATGATCAGTACACCAGTCCCACTTGGCTCACCAAATTTCGTTCTTCTAGGTTAAACCGTTCCTTTGCAGTAACCGTTTTCATGTTTAGGTTTCACTCTGTTTTCTCCTATCTGGATACAAGTAGTTGGAACTCTGAATCAAACACGGTTTGTGCTAGCTCTTTGAAACTTGGCACAATAATGTAGTTTCAAGTTCTATCGTTATGGTTTGTGTCCTATGGAAGTAGCCCCAAGTAGAAACTGACGAGAATCACTTTCATTTAAAGGGGTTGCCAAGCTCCTAAAATGTACGAGTTTCCTGAAATCTCAGCAAACATTTTTTCACCCAATCTTGATGATACTTGCCAGGTAATGATCAGTACACCAATCCCACTTGGCTCACCAAATTTCGTCTTCTAGGTTAAACCGTTCTTTTGCAGAAACCGTTTTCCATGTTTAGGTTTCACTCTGTTTTCTCCTATATGGTTACATGTAGTTGGAACTCTAAATCAAACACGGTTTGTGCTAGCTCTTTGAAACTTGGCACAATAATGTAGTTTCAAGTTCTATCGCTATGGTTTGTGTCCTATTGAAGTACCCCCAAGCAGAGACTGAGGAGAATCACTTTCATTCAAAGGGGTTGCCAAGCTTCCAAAAAACTACGAGTTTCCTGAAATCTCAGCAAACATTTTTTCACCCAATCTTGATGATACTGGCAGGTAATGATAAGCACACCAATCCCACTTGGCTCACCAAATTTCGTTCTTCTAGTTAAACCGTTCCTTTGCAGTAACCGTTTTCATGTTTAGGTTTCACTCTGTTTTCTCCTATATGGATACATGTAGTTGGAACTCTAAATCAAACACGGGTTTGTGCTAGCTCTTTGAAACTTGGCACAATAATGTAGTTCCAAGTTCTATCGCTATGGTTTGTGTCCTATTGAAGTAGCCCCAAGCAGACACTGACGAGATCACATTCATTGGAAGGGGTTGCCAAGCTTCCAGAAAACTACGAGTTTCCTGAAATCTCAGCAAACATTTTTTCACCCAATCTTGATGATACTTGCAGGTAATGATCAGTACACCAGTCCCACTTGTCTCACCAAATTTCGTTCTTCTAGGTTAAACCGTTATTTTGCAGTAACTGTTTTCATGTTTAGGTTTCACTCTGTTTTCTCCTATATGGATACATGTAGTTGGAACACTGAATCAAACACGGTTAGTGCTAGCTCTTTGAAACTTGGCACAATAATGTAGTTCCAAATTCTATTGCTATGGTTTGTGTCCTATGGAAGTAGCCCCAAGCAGAGACTGACGAGAATCACTTTCATTTAAAGGGGTTGCCAAGCTCCTAAAAACTACGAGTTTCCTGAAATCTCAGCAAACATTTTTTTCACCCAATCTGATGGTACTGGCAGGTAATGATCAGTACACCAATCCCACTTGGCTCACCAAATTTCGTTCTTCTAGGTTAAACAGTTCCTTTGCAGTAACCGTTTTCATGTTTAGATTTCACTCTGTTTTCTCCTATATGGATACATGTAGTTGGAACTCTAAATCAAACACGGTTTGTGCAAGCTCTTTGAAACTTGGCACAATAATGTAGTTCCAAGTTCTGTCGCTATGGTTTGTGTCCTATTGAAGTAGCCACAAGTAGAGTCTGACGAGAATCACATTCATTGGAAGGGGTTGCCAAGCTTCCAAAAAACTACGAGTTTCCTGAAATCTCAGCAAACATTTTTTCACCCAATCTTGATGATACTTGCAGGTAATGATCAGTACACCAGTCCCACTTGGCTCACCAAATTTCGTTCTTCTAGGTTAAACCGTTCCTTTGCAGTAACCGTTTTCCATTTTTAGGTTTCACTCTGTTTTCTCCTATATGGATACAAGTAGTTGGAACTCTGAATCAAACACGGTTTGTGCTAGCTCTTTGAAACTTGGCACAATAATGTAGTTTCAAGTTCTATCGCTATGGTTTGTGTCCTATGGAAGTAGCCCCAAGTAGAGACTGACGAGAATCACTTTCATTGAAAGGGGGTTGCCAAGCTCCTAAAATGTACGAGTTTCCTGAAATCTCAGCAAACATTTTTTCACCCAATCTTGATGATACTTGCAGGTAATGATCAGTACACCAATCCCACTTGGCTCACCAATTTCGTTCTTCTAGGTTAAACCGTTCCTTTGCAGTAACTGTTTTCATGTTTAGGTTTCACTCTGTTTTCTCCTATATGGATACATGTATATGGAACTCTAAATCAAACACGGTTTGTGCTAGCTCTTTGAAACTTGGCACGAAAATGTAGTTCCAAGTTCTATCACTATGGTTTGTGTCCTATGGAAGTAGCCCCAAGCAGAGACTGACGAGAATCACATTCATTGGAAGGGGTTGCCAAGCTTCCAAAAAACTACGAGTTTCCTGAAATCTCAGCAAACATTTTTTCACCCAATCTTGATGATACTGCAGGTAATGATCAGTACACCAGTCCCACTTGGCTCACCAAATTTCGTTCTTCTAGGTTAAACCGTTCCTTTGCAGTAACCGTTTTCATGTTTAGGTTTCACTCTGTTTTCTCCTATCTGGATACAAGTAGTTGGAACTCTGAATCAAACACGGTTTGGGCTAGCTCTTTGAAACTTGGCACAATAATGTAGTTTCAAGTTCTATCGCTATGGTTTGTGTCCTATGGAAGTAGCCCAAGTAGAGACTGACGAGAATCACTTTCATTGAAAGGGGTTGCCAAGCTCCTAAAATGTACGAGTTTCCTGAAATCTCAGCAAACATTTTTTCACCCAATCTTGATGATACTTGCAGGTAATGATCAGTACACCAATCCCACTTGGCTCACCAAATTTCGTTCTTCTAGGTTAAACCGTTCTTTTGCAGAAACAGTTTTCATGTTTAGGTTTCACTCTGTTTTCTCCTATATGGATACATGTAGTTGGAACTCTAAATCAAACACGGTTTGTGCTAGCTCTTTGAACTTGGCACAATAATGTAGTTCCAAGTTCTATCGCTATGGTTTGTGTCCTATTGAAGTACCCCCAAGCAGAGACTGAGGAGAATCACTTTCATTCAAAGGGTTGCCAAGCTTCCAAAAAACTACGAGTTTCCTGAAATCTCAGCAAACATTTTTTCACCCAATCTTGATGATACTGGCAGGTAATGATAAGCACACCAATCCCACTTGGCTCACCAAATTTCGTTCTTCTAGGTTAAACCGTTCCTTTGCAGTAACCGTTTTCATGTTTAGGTTTCACTCTGTTTTCTGCTATATGGATACATGTATTTGGACTCTAATCAAACACGGTTTGTGCTAGCTCTTTGAAACTTGGCACGATAATGTAGTTCCAAGTTCTATCACTATGGTTTGTGTCCTATGGAAGTAGCCCCAAGCAGAGACTGACGAGAATCACTTTCATTTAAAGGGGTTGCCAAGCTCCTAAAAACTACGAGTTTCCTGAAATCTCAGCAAACATTTTTTCACCCAATCTTGATGGTACTGGCAGGTAATGATCAGTACACCAATCCCACTTGGCTCACCAAATTTCGTTCTTCTAGGTTAAACCGTTCCTTTGCAGTAACCGTTTTCATGTTTAGATTTCACTCTGTTTTCTCCTATATGGATACATGTAGTTGGAACTCTAAATCAAACACGGTTTGTGCTAGCTCTTTGAAACTTGGCACAATAATGTAGTTCAAGTTCTGTCGCTATGGTTTGTGTCCTATTGAAGTAGCCACAAGTAGAGTCTGACGAGAATCACATTCATTGGAACGGGTTGCCAAGCTTCCAAAAAACTACGAGTTTCCTGAAATCTCAGCAAACATTTTTCACCCAATCTTGATGATACTTGCAGGTAATGATCAGTACACCAGTCCCACTTGGCTCACCAAATTTCGTTCTTCTAGGTTAAACCGTTCCTTTGCAGTAACCGTTTTCATGTTTAGGTTTCACTCTGTTTTCTCCTATCTGGATACAAGTAGTTGGAACTCTGAATCAAACACGGTTTGTGCTAGCTCTTTGAAACTTGGCACAATAATGTAGTTTCAAGTTCTATCGTTATGGTTTGTGTCCTATGGAAGTAGCCCCAAGTAGAAACTGACGAGAATCACTTTCATTTAAAGGGGTTGCCAAGCTCCTAAAATGTACGAGTTTCCTGAAATCTCAGCAAACATTTTTTCACCCAATCTTGATGATACTTGCAGTTAATGATCAGTACACCAATCCCACTTGCTCACCAATTTCGTTCTTCTAGGTTAACCGTTCTTTTGCAGAAACCGTTTTCATGTTTAGGTTTCACTCTGTTTTCTCCTATATGGTTACATGTAGTTGGAACTCTAAATCAAACACGGTTTGTGCTAGCTCTTTGAAACTTGGCACAATAATGTAGTTTCAAGTTCTATCGCTATGGTTTGTGTCCTATTGAAGTACCCCAAAGCAGAGACTGAGGAGAATCACTTTCATTCAAAGGGGTTGCCAAGCTTCCAAAAAACTACGAGTTTCCTGAAATCTCAGCAACATTTTTTCACCCAATCTTGATGATACTGGCAGGTAATGATAAGCACACCAATCCCACTTGGCTCACCAAATTTCGTTCTTCTAGGTTAAACCGTTCCTTTGCAGTAACCGTTTTCATGTTTAGGTTTCACTCTGTTTTCTCCTATATGGATACATGTAGTTGGAACTCTAAATCAAACACGGTTTGTGCTAGCTCTTTGAAACTTGGCACAATAATGTAGTTCCAAGTTCTATCGCTATGGTTTGTGTCCTATTGAAGTAGCCCCAAGCAGACACTGACGAGAATCACATTCATTGGAAGGGGTTGCCAAGCTTCCAGAAAACTACGAGTTTCCTGAAATCTCAGCAAACATTTTTCACCCAATCTTGATGATACTTGCAGGTAATGATCAGTACACAGTCCCACTTGTCTCACCAAATTTCGTTCTTCTAGGTTAAACCGTTATTTTGCAGTAACTGTTTTCATGTTTAGGTTTCACTCTGTTTTCTCCTATATGGATACATGTAGTTGGAACACTGAATCAAACATGGTTAGTGCTAGCTCTTTGAAACTTGGCACAATAATGTAGTTCCAAATTCTATTGCTATGGTTTGTGTCCTATGGAAGTAGCCCCAAGCAGAGACTGACGAGAATCACTTTCATTTAAAGGGGTTGCCAAGCTCCTAAAAACTACGAGTTTCCTGAATCTCAGCAAACATTTTTTTCACCCAATCTTGATGGTACTGGCAGGTTAATGATCAGTACACCAATCCCACTTGGCTCACCAAATTTCGTTCTTCTAGGTTAAACAGTTCCTTTGCAGTAACCGTTTTCATGTTTAGATTCACTCTGTTTTCTCTATATGGATACATGTAGTTGGAACCTCTAAATCAAACACGGTTTGTGCAAGCTCTTTGAAACTTGGCACAATAATGTAGTTCCAAGTTCTGTCGCTATGGTTTGTGTCTATTGAAGTAGCCACAAGTAGAGTCTGACGAGAATCACATTCATTGGAAGGGGTTGCCAAGCTTCAAAAACTACGAGTTTCCTGAAATCTCAGCAAACATTTTTTCACCCAATCTTGATGATACTTGCAGGTAATGATCAGTACACCCAGTCCCACTTGGCTCACCAAATTTCGTTCTTCTAGGTTAAACCGTTCCTTTGCAGTAACCGTTTTCATTTTTAGGTTTCACTCTGTTTTCTCCTATATGGATACAAGTAGTTGGAACTCTGAATCAAACACGGTTTGTGCTAGCTCTTTGAAACTGGCACAATAATGTAGTTTCAAGTTCTATCGCTATGGTTTGTGTCCTATGGAAGTAGCCCCAAGTAGAGACTGACGAGAATCACTTTCATTGAAAGGGGTTGCCAAGCTCCTAAAATGTACGAGTTTCCTGAAATCTCAGCAAACATTTTTTCACCCAATCTTGATGATCCTTGCAGGTAATGATCAGTACACCAATCCCACTTGGCTTACCAAATTCGTTCTTCTAGGTTAAACCGTTCCTTTGCAGTAACTGTTTTCATGTTTAGGTTTCACTCTGTTTTCTCCTATATGGATACATGTATATGGAACTCTAAATCAAACACGGTTTGTGCTAGCTCTTTGAAACTTGGCACGAAAATGTAGTTCCAGATCTATCACTATGGTTTGTGTCCTATGGAAGTAGCCCCAAGCAGAGACTGACGAGAATCACATTCATTGGGAGGGGTTGCCAAGCTTCCAAAAAACTACGAGTTTCCTGAAATCTCAGCAAACATTTTTTCACCCAATCTTGATGATACTTGCAGGTAATGAATCAGTACACCAGTCCCACTTGGCTCACCAAATTTCGTTCTTCTAGGTTAAAACCGTTCCTTTGCAGTAACCGTTTTCATGTTTAGGTTTCACTCTGTTTTCTCCTATCTGGATACAAGTAGTTGGAACTCTGATTCAAACACGGTTTGGGCTAGCTCTTTGAAACTTGGCACAATAATGTAGTTTCAAGTTCTATCGCTATGGTTTGTGTCCTATGGAAGTAGCCCCAATTAGAGACTGACGAGAATCACTTTCATTGAAAGGGGTTGCCAAGCTCCTAAAATGTACGAGTTTCCTGAAATCTCAGCAAACATTTTTTCACCCAATCTTGATGATACTTGCAGGTATTGATCAGTACACCAATCCCACTTGGCTCACCAAATTTTCGTTCTTCTAGGTTAAACCGTTCTTTTGCAGAAACAGTTTTCATGTTTAGGTTTCACTCTGTTTTCTCCTATATGGATACATGTAGTTGGAACTCTAAATCAAACACGGTTTGTGCTAGCTCTTTGATACTTGGCACAATAATGTAGTTCCAAATTCTATCGCTATGGTTTGTGTCCTATGGAAGTAGCCCCAAGCCAGAGACTGACGAGAATCACTTTCCTTGAAAGGGGTTGCCAAGCTCCTAAAAACTACGAGTTTCCTGAAATCTCAGCAAACATTTTTTTCACCCAATCTTGATGGTACTGGCAGGTAATGATCAGTACACCAATCCCACTTGGCTCACCAAATTTCGTTCTTCTAGGTTAAACCGTTCCTTTGCAGTAACCGTTTTCATGTTTAGATTTCACTCTGTTTTCTCCTATATGGATACATGTAGTTGGAACTCTAAATCAAACACGGTTTGTGCTAGCTCTTTGAAACTTGGCACAATAATGTAGTTCCAAGTTCTGTCGCTATGGTTTGTGTCCTATTGAAGTAGCACAAGTAGAGTCTGATGAGAATCACATTCATTGGAAGGGGTTGCCAAGCTTCCAAAAAACTACGAGTTTCCAGAAATCTCAGCAAACATTTTTTCACCCAATCTTGATGATACTTGCAGGTAATGATCAGTACACCAGTCCCACTTGGCTCACCAAATTCGTTCTTCTAGGTTAAACCGTTCCTTTGCAGTAACTGTTTTCATGTTTAGGTTTCACTCTGTTTTCTCCTATATGGATACAAGTAGTTGGAACTCTGAATCAAACACGGTTTGTGCTAGCTCTTTGAAACTTGGCACAATAATGTAGTTTCAAGTTCTATCGCTATGGTTTGTGTCCTATGGAAGTTGACCCCAAGCAGAGACTGACGAGAATCACATTCATTGGAAGGGGTTGCCAAGCTTCCAAAAAACTACGAGTTTCCTGAAATCTCAGCAAACATTTTTTCACCCAATCTTGATGATACTTGCAGGTAATGATCAGTACACCAGTCCCACTTGGCTGACCAAATTTCGTTCTTCTAGGTTATACCGTTCCTTTGCAGTAACCGTTTTCATGTTTAGGTTTCACTCTGTTTTCTCCTATATGGATACATGTAGTTGGAACTCTAAATCAAACACTGTTTGTGCTAGCTCTTTGAAACTTGGCACAATAATGTAGTTCCAAGTTCTATCGCTATGGTTTGTGTCCTATTGAAGTAGCCCCAAGCAGACACTGACGAGAATCACATTCATTGGAAGGGTTGCCAAGCTTCCAGAAAACTACGAGTTTCCTGAAATCTCAGCAAACATTTTTTCACCCAATCTTGATGATACTTGCAGGTAATGATCAGTACACCAGTCCCACTTGGCTCACCAAATTTTGTTCTTATAGGTTAAACCGTTATTTTGCAGTAACTGTTTTCATGTTTAGGGTTTCACTCTGTTTTCTCCTATATGGATACATGTAGTTGGAACACTGAATCAAACACGGTTATTGCTTGCTCTTTGAAACTTGGCACAATAATGTAGTTCCAAATTCTATCGCTATGGTTTGTGTCCCTATGGAAGTAGCCCCAAGCAGAGACTGACGAGAATCACTTTCATTTAAAGGGGTTGCCAAGCTCCTAAAAACTACGAGTTTCCTGAAATCTCAGCCAACATTTTTTCACCCAATCTTGATGGTACTGGCAGGTAATGATCAGTACACCAATCCCACTTGGCTCACCAAATTTCGTTCTTCTAGGTTAAACCGTTCCTTTGCAGTAACCGTTTTCATGTTTAGATTTCACTCTGTTTTGCTCCTATATGGATACATGTAGTTGGAACTCTAAATCAAACACGGTTTGTGCTAGCTCTTTTGAAACTTGGCACAATAATGTAGTTCCAAGTTCTGTCGCTATGGTTTGTGTCCTATTGAAGTAGCCACAAGTAGAGTCTGACGAGAATCACATTCATTGGAAGGGGGTTGCCAAGCTTCCAAAAAACTACGAGTTTCCTGAAATCTCAGCAAACATTTTTTCACCCAATCTTGATGATACTTGCAGGTAATGATCAGTACACCAATCCCACTTGGCTCACCAAATTTCGTTCTTCTAGGTTAAACCGTTCCTTTGCAGTAACCGTTTTCAAGTTTAGGTTTCACTCTGTTTTCTCCTATATGGATACAAGTAGTTGGAACTCTGAATCAACACGGTTTGTGCTAGCTCTTGAAACTTGGCACAATAATGTAGTTTCAAGTTCTATCACTATGGTTTGTGTCCTATTGAAGTAGCCCCAAGCAGAGACTGACGAGAATCACTTACATTGAAAGGGTTGCCAAGCTCCTAAAATGTACGAGTTTCCTGAAATCTCAGCAAACATTTTTTCACCCAATCTTGATGATACTTGCAGGTAATGATCAGTACACCAATCCCACTTGCTCACCAAATTTCGTTCTTCTAGTTTAAACCGTTACTTTGCAGTAACCGTTTTCATGTTTAGGTTTCACTCTGTTTTCTCCTATATGGATACATGTAGTTGGAACTCTAAATCAAACACGGTTTGTGATAGCTCTTTGAATCTTGCACAGTAATGTAGTTCCAAGTTCTATCGCTATGGTTTGTGTCCTATTGAAGTAGCCCCAAGCAGACACTGACGAGAATCACATTCATTGGAAGGGGTTGCCAAGCTTCCAGAAAACTACGAGTTTCCTGAAATCTCAGCAAACATTTTTTCACCCAATCTTGATGGTACTGGCAGGTAATGATCAGTACACCAGTCCCACTTGTCTCACCAAATTTCGTTCTTCTAGTTAAACCGTTATTTTGCAGTAACTGTTTTCATGTTTAGGTTTCACTCTGTTTCTCCTATATGGATACATGTAGTTGGAACACTGAATCAAACACGGTTAGTGCTAGCTCTTTGAAACTTGGCACAATAATGTAGTTCCAAATTCTATTGCATGGTTTGTGTCCTATGGAAGTAGCCCCAAGCAGAGACTGGACGAGAATCACTTTCATTTAAAGGGGTTGCCAAGCTCCTAAAAACTACGAGTTTCCTGAAATCTCAGCAAACATTTTTTCACCCAATCTTGATGGTACTGGCAGGTAATGATCAGTACACCAATCCCACTTGGCTCACCAAATTTCGTTCTTCTAGGTTAAACAGTTCCTTTGCAGTAACCGTTTTCATGTTTAGATTTCACTCTGTTTTCTCCTATATGGATACATGTAGATGGAACTCTAAATCAAACACGGTTTGTGCAAGCTCTTTGAAACTTGGCACAATAATGTAGTTCCAAGTTCTATCGCTATGGTTTGTGTCCTATGGAAGTAGCCCCAAGTAGAGACTGACGAGAATCACTTTCATTGAAAGGGGTTGCCAAGCTCCTAAAATGTACGAGTTTCCTGAAATCTCAGCAAACATTTTTTCACCCAATCTTGATGATCCTTGCAGGTAATGATCAGTACACCAATTCCCACTTGGCTTACCAAATTTCGTTCTTCTAGGTTAAACCGTTCCTTTGCAGTAACTGTTTTCATGTTTAGGTTTCACTCTGTTTTCTCCTATATGGATACATGTATATGGAACTCTAAATCAAACACGGTTTGTGCTAGCTCTTTGAAACTTGGCACGAAAATGTAGTTCCAAGTTCTATCACTATGGTTTGTGTCCTATGGAAGTAGCCCCAAGCAGAGACTGACGAGAATCACATTCATTGGGAGGGGTTGCCAAGCTTCCAAAAACTACGAGTTTCCTGAAATCTCAGCAAACATTTTTTCACCCAATCTTGATGATACTTGCAGGTAATGATCAGTACACCAGTCCCACTTGGCTCACCAAATTTCGTTCTTCTAGGTTAAACCGTTCCTTTGCAGTAACCGTTTTCATGTTTAGGTTTCACTCTGTTTTCTCCTATCTGGATACAAGTAGTTGGAACTCTGATTCAAACACGGTTTGGGCTAGCTCTTTGAAACTTGGCACAATAATGTAGTTTCAAGTTCTATCGCTATGGTTTGTGTCCTATGGAAGTAGCCCCAATTAGAGACTGACGAGAATCACTTTCATTGAAAGGGGTTGCCAAGCTCCTAAAATGTACGAGTTTCCTGAAATCTCAGCAAACATTTTTTCACCCAATCTTGATGATACTTGCAGGTAATGATCAGTACACCAATCCCACTTGGCTCACCAAATTTCGTTCTTCTAGGTTAAACCGTTCTTTTGCAGAAACAGTTTTCATGTTTAGGTTTCACTCTGTTTTCTCCTATATGGATACATGTAGTTGGAACTCTAAATCAAACACGGTTTGTGCTAGCTCTTTGATACTTGGCACAATAATGTAGTTCCAAATTCTATCGCTATGGTTTGTGTCCTATGGAAGTAGCCCCAAGCAGAGACTGACGAGAATCACTTTCCTTGAAAGGGTTGCCAAGCTCCTAAAAACTACGAGTTTCCTGAAATCTCAGCAAACATTTTTTTCACCCAATCTTGATGGTACTGGCAGGTAATGATCAGTACACCAATCCCACTTGGCTCACCAAATTTCGTTCTTCTAGGTTAAACCGTTCCTTTGCAGTAACCGTTTTCATGTTTAGATTTCACTCTGTTTTCTCCTATATGGATACATGTAGTTGGAACTCTAAATCAAACACGGTTTGTGCTAGCTCTTTGAAACTTGGCACAATAATGTAGTTCAAAGTTCTGTCGCTATGGTTTGTGTCCTATTGAAGTAGCCACAAGTAGAGTCTGACGGAATCACATTCATTGGAAGGGGTTGCCAAGCTTTCCAAAAAACTACGAGTTTCCAGAAATCTCAGCAAACATTTTTTCACCCAATCTTGATGATACTTGCAGGTAATGATCAGTGACACAGTCCCCACTTGGCTCACCAAATTTCGTTCTTCTAGGTTAAACCGTTCCTTTGCAGTAAACGTTTTCATGTTTAGGTTTCACTCTGTTTTCTCCTATATGGATACAAGTAGTTGGAACTCTGAATCAAACACGGTTTGTGCTAGCTCTTTGAAACTTGGCACAATAATGTAGTTTCAAGTTCTATCGCTATGGTTTGTGTCTATGGAAGTAGCCCCAAGCAGAGACTGACGAGAATCACATTCATTGGAAGGGGTTGCCAAGCTTCCAAAAAACTACGAGTTTCCTGAAATCTCAGCAAACATTTTTCAATCAATCTTGATGGTACTGGCAGGTAATGATAGTACACCAATCCCTCTTGGCTCACCAAATTTTGTTCTTCTAGGTTAAACCGTTCCTTTGCAGTAACCGTTTTCATGTTTAGGTTTCACTCTGTTTCTCCTATATGGATACAGGTAGTTGGAACTCTAAATCAAACACGGTTTGTGCTAGCTCTTTGAAACTTGGCACAATCATGGAGTTCCAAGTTCTATCGCTATGGTTTGTGTCCTATTGAAGTAGCCCCAAGCAGAGACTGACGAGAATCACTTTCATTGAAGGGGTTGCCAAGCTCCTAAAAACTACGAGTTTCCTGAAATCTCAGCAAACATTTTTTCACCCAATATTGATGATACGGGCAGGTAATGATAAGTACACAATCCCAATTGGCTCACCAAATTTCGTTCTTCTATGTTAAACCGTTCCTTTGCAGTAACCGTTTTCATGTTTAGGTTTCACTCTGTTTTCTCCTATATGGATACATGTAGTTGGAACTCTAAATCAAACACTGTTTGTGCTAGCTCTTTGAAACTTGGCACAATAATGTAGTTCCAAGTTCTATCGCTATGGTTTGTGTCCTATTGAAGTAGCCCCAAGCAGACACTGACGAGAATCACATTCATTGGAAGGGGTTGCCAAGCTTCCAGAAAAACTACGAGTTTCCTGAAATCTCAGCAAATATTTTTTCACCCAATCTTGATGATACTTGCAGGTAATGATCAGTACACCAGTCCCACTTGGCTCACCAAATTTCGTTCTTATAGGTTAAACCGTTATTTTGCAGTAACTGTTTTCATGTTTAGGTTTCACTCTGTTTTCTCCTATATGGATACATGTAGTTGGAACACTGAATCAAACACGGTTATTGCTAGCTCTTTGAAACTTGGCACAATAATGTAGTTCCAAATTCTATCGCTATGGTTTGTGTCCTATGGAAGTAGCCCCAAGCAGAGACTGACGAGAATCACTTTCCTTGAAAGGGGTTGCCAAGCTCCTAAAAACTACGAGTTTCCTGAAATCTCAGCAAACATTTTTTTCACCCAATCTTGATGGTACTGGCAGGTAATGATCAGTACACCAATCCCACTTGGCTCACCAAATTTCGTTCTTCTAGGTTAAACCGTTCCTTTGCAGTAACCGTTTTCATGTTTAGATTTCACTCTGTTTTCTCCTATATGGATACATGTATTTGGAACTCTAAATCAAACACGGTTTGTGCTCGCTCTTTGAAACTTGGCACGATAATGTAGTTCCAAGTTCTATCACTATGGTTTGTGTCCTATGGAAGTAGCCCCAAGCAGAGACTGACGAGAATCACATTCATTGGAAGGGTTGCCAAGCTTCCAAAAACTACGAGTTTTCCTGAAATCTCAGCAAACATTTTTTCACCCAATCTTGATGATACTTGCAGGTAATGATCAATACACCAGTCCCACTTGGCTCACCAAATTTCGTTCTTCTAGGTTAAACCGTTCCTTTGCAGTAACCGTTTTCATGTTTAGGTTTCACTCTGTTTTCTCCTATATGGATACATGTAGTTGGAACTCTAAATCAAACACGGTTTGTGCTAGCTCTTTGAAACTTGGCACAATAATGTAGTTCCAAGTTCTATCGCTATGGTTTGTGTCCTATTGAAGTAGCCCAAGCAGACACTGACGAGAATCACATTCATTGGAAGGGGTTGCCAAGCTTCCAGAAAACTACGAGTTTCCTGAAATCTCAGCAAACATTTTTTCACCCAATCTTGATGATACTTGCAGGTAATGATCAGTACACCAGTCCCACTTGGCTCACCAAATTCGTTCTTCTAGGTTAAACCGTAATTTTGCAGTAACTGTTTTCATGTTTAGGTTTCACTCTGTTTTCTCCTATATGGATACATGTAGTTGGAACTCTGAATCAAACACGGTTAGTGCTAGCTCTTTGAAACTTGGCACAATAATGTAGTTCCAAATTCTATCGCTATGGTTTGTGTCCTATGGAAGTAGAACCAAGCAGAGACTGACGAGAATCACTTTCATTAAAGGGGTTGCCAAGCTCCTAAAAACTACGTTTCCTGAAATCTCAGCAAACATTTTTTTCACCCAATATTGATGGTACTGGCAGGTAATGATCAGTACACCAATCCCACTTGGCTCACCAAATTTCGTTCTTCTAGGTAAACCGTTCCTTTGCAGAAACCGTTTTCATGTTTAGATTTCACTCTGTTTTCTCCTATATGGATACATGTAGTTGGAACTCTAAATCAAACACGGTTTGTGCTAGCTCTTTGAAACTTGCACAATAATGTAGTTCCAAGTTCTGTCGCTATGGTTTGTGTCCTATGGAAGTAGCCCCAAGTAGAGACTGACGAGAATCACTTTCATTGAAAGGGGTTGCCAAGCTCCTAAAATGTACGAGTTTCCTGAAATCTCAGCAAACATTTTTTCACCCAATCTTGATGATACTTGCAGGTAATGATCAGTACACCAATCCCACTTGGCTCACCAAATTTCGTTCTTCTAGGTTAAACCGTTCCTTTGCAGTAACCGTTTTCATGTTTAGGTTTCACTCTGTTTTCTCCTATATGGATACATGTATTTGGAACTCTAAATCAAACACGGTTTGTGCTAGCTCTTTGAAACTTGGCACGATAATGTAGTTCCAAGTTCTATCACTATGGTTGTATCCTATGGAAGTAGCCCCAAGCAGAGACTGACGAGAATCACATTCATTGGAAGGGGTTGCCAAGCTTCCAAAAAACTACGAGTTTCCTGAAATCTCAGCAAACATTTTTTCACCCAATCTTGATGATACTTGCAGGTAATGATCAGTACACCAGTCCCACTTGGCTCACCAAATTTCGTTCTTCTAGGTTAAACCGTTCCTTTGCAGTAACCGTTTTCATGTTTAGGTTTCACTCTGTTTTCTCCTATATGGATACATGTATTTATAACTCTAAATTCAAACACGGTTTGTGCTAGCTCTTTGAAACTTGGCACGATAATGTAGTTCCAAGTTCTATCACTATGGTTTGTGTCCTATGGAAGTAGCCCCAAGCAGAGACTGACGAGAATCACATTCATTGGAAGGGGTTGCCAAGCTTCCAAAAAACTACGAGTTTCCTGAAATCTCAGCAAACATTTTTTCACCCAATCTTGATGATACTTGCAGGTAATGATCAGTGCACAGTCCCACTTGGCTCACCAAATTTCGTTCTTCTAGGTTAAACCGTTCCTTTGCAGTAACCGTTTTCATGTTTAGGTTTCACTCTGTTTTCTCCTATATGGATACATTTAGTTCGAACTCTAAATCAAACACGGTTTGTGCTAGCTCTTTGAAACTTGGCACAATAATGTAGTTCCAAGTTCTATCGCTATGGTTTGTGTCCTATGGAAGTAGCCCCAAGCAGAGACTGACAACCATGACATTCATTGAAAGGCGTTGCCAACCTTCCAAAAAACTACGAATTTCTTGAAATCTCAGCAAACATTTTTTCACTCAATCTTGATGGTACTGGCAGGTAATGATAGTACACCAATCCCTCTTGGCTCACCAAATTTTGTTCTTCTAGGTTAAACCGTTCCTTTGCAGTAACCGTTTTCATGTTTAGGTTTCACTCTGTTTTCTCCTATATGGATACAGGTAGTTGGAACTCTAAATCAAACACGTTTGTGCTAGCTCTTTGAAACTTGGCACAATCATGGAGTTCCAAGTTCTATCGCTATGGTTTGTGTCCTATTGAAGTAGCCCCAAGCAGAGACTGACGAGAATCACTTTCATTGAAAGGGGTTGCCAAGCTCTTAAAAAATTCGAGTTTCCTGAAATCTCACCAAACATTTTTTCACCCAATATTGATGATACTGGCAGGTAATGATAAGTACACCAATCCCACTTGGCTCACCAAATTTCGTTCTTCTATGTTAAACCGTCCTTTGCAGTAACCGTTTCATGTTTAGGTTTCACTCTGTTTTCTCCTATATGGATACATGTAGTTGGAACTCTAAATCAAACACGGTTTGTGCCTGCTCTTTGAAACTTGGCACAATAGTGTAGTTCCAAGTTCTGTCGCTATGGTTTGTGTCCTATTGAAGTAGCCCCAAGCAGAGACTGACGAGAATCACATTCATTGGAAGGGGTTGCCAAGCTTCAAAAAAACTACGAGTTTCCTGAAATCTCAGCAAACATTTTCTCTCCCAATCTTGATGATACTTGCAG
>NW_027552857.1:0-54268 GCF_045843805.1 Urocitellus parryii | reverse complement strand
CTAAATCAAACACGGTTTGTGCTAGCTCTTTGAACCTTGGCACAATAATGTAGTTCCAAGTTCTATCGCTATGGTTTGTGTCCTATTGAAGTAGCCCCAAGCAGAGACTCACGAGATTCACTTTAATTGAAAGGGGTTGAAAAGCTTCCAAAAAACTACGAGTTTCCTGAAATCTCAGAAAACATTTTTTCACCCAATCTTGATGATACTTCCATTTAATGATCAGTACACCAATCCCACTTGGCTCACCAAATTTCGTTCTTCTAGGTTAAACCGTTCCTTTGCAGTAACCGTTTTCATGTTTAGGTTTCACTCTGTTTTCTCCTATATGGATACATGTAGTTGGAACTCTAAATCAAACACGGTTTGTGCTAGCTCTTTGAAACTTGGCACAATAATGTAGTTCCAAGTTCTATCGCTATGGTTTGTGTCCTATTGAAGTAGCCCCAAACAGAGACTGACGAGTATCACTTTCATTGAAAGGGGTTGAAAAGCTTCCAAAAAACTACGAGTTTCCTGAAATCTCAGCAAACATTTTTTCACCCAATCTTGATGATACTTGCAGGTAATTATCAGTTCACCAATCCCACTTGGCTCACCAAATTTCGTTCTTCTAGGTCAAACCGTTCCTTTGCAGTAACCGTTTTCATGTTTAGGTTTCACTCTGTTTTCTCCTATATGGATACATGTAGTTGGAACTCTAAATCAAACACGGTTTGTGCTAGCGCTTTGAAACTTGACACAATAATATAGCTCCAAGTTCTATAGCTATGGTTTGTGTCCTATTGAAGTAGCCCCAAGCAGAGACTGACGAGAATCACTTTCATTGAAAGGGGTTGCCAAGCTTCCAAAAAACTACGAGTTTCCTGAAATCTCAGCAAACATTTTTTCACCCAATCTTGATGATATTTCCATTTAATGATCAGTACACCAATCCCACTTGGCTCACCAAATTTCGTTCTTCTACGTTAAACCGTTCCTTTGCAGTAACCGTTTTCATGTTTAGGTTTCACTCTGTTTTCTCCTAAGTGGAGACATGTAGTTGGAACTCTAAATCAAACACGGTATGCTAGCTCTTTGAAACTTGGCACAATAATATAGTTCCAAGTTCTATAGCTATGGTTTGTGTCCTATTGAAGTAGCCCCAAGCAGAGACTGACGAGAATCACTTTCATTTAAAGGGGTTGCCAAGCTTCCAAAAAACTACGAGTTTCCGGAAATCTCAGCAAACATTTTTTCACCCAATCTTGATGATATTTCCATTTAATGATCAGTACACCAATCCCACTTGGCTCCCCAAATTTCGTTCTTCTACGTTAAACCGTTCCTTTGCAGTAACCGTTTTCATGTTTAGGTTTCACTCTGTTTTCTCCTATGTGGAGACATGTAGTTGGAACTCTAAATCAAACACGGTATGCTAGCTCTTTGAAACTTGGCACAATAATATAGTTCCAAGTCTATAGCTATGGTTTGTGTCCTATTGAAGTAGCCCCAAGCAGAGACTGACGAGAATCACTTTCATTTAAAGGGGTTGCCAAGCTTCCAAAAAACTACGAGTTTCCTGAAATCTCAGCAAACATTTTTTCACCCAATCTTGATGATATTTCCATTTACTGATCAGTACACCAATCCCACTTGGCTCCCCAAATTTCGTTCTTCTAGGTTAAACCGTTCCTTTGCAGTAACCGTTTTCATGTTTAGGTTTCACTCTGTTTTCTCCTATATGGATACATGTAGTTGGAACTCTAAATCAAACACGTTTTCTGCTAGCTCTTTGAAACTTGGCAAAATAATGTAGTTCCAAGTTCTTTCGCTATGGTTTGTGTCCTATTGAAATAGCCGCAAGCAGAGACTGACGAGAATCACTTTCATTGAAAGGGGTTGCCAAGCTTCCAAAAAACTACGAGTTTCCTGAAATCTCAGAAAACATTTTTTCACCCAATCATGATGATACTTGCAGCTTATGATCAGTACACCAATCCAACTTGGCTCACCAAAATTTCGTTCTTCTAGGTTAAACCGTTCCTTTGCAGTAACCGTTTTCATGTTTAGGTTTCACTCTGTTTTCTCCTATATGGATACATGTAGTTGGAACTCTAAATCAAACACGGTTTGTGCTAGCTCTTTAAAACTTGGCACAATAATGAAGTTCCAAGTTCTATCGCTATGGTTTGTGTCCTTTTGAAGTAGCCCCAAGCAGAGACTGACGAGAATCACTTTCATTGAAAGGGGTTGCCAAGCTTCCAAAAAACTACGAGTTTCCTGAAATCTCAGCAAACATTTTTTCACCCAATCTTGATGATACTTCCATTTAATGATCAGTACACCAGTCCCACTTGGCTCACCAAATTTCGTTCTTCTAGGTTAAACCGTTCCTTTGCAGTAACCGTTTTCATGTTTAGGTTTCACTCTGTTTTCTCCTATATGGATACATGGAGTTGGAACTCTAAATCAAACACGGTTTGTGCTAGCTCTTTGAAACTTGGCACAATAATGTAGTTCCAAGTTCTATCGCTATGGTTTGTGTCCTATTGAAGTAGCCCCAATCAGAGACTGACGAGAATCACTTTCATTGAAAGGGGTTGAAAAGCTTCCAAAAAACTACGAGTTTCCTGAAATCTCAGCAAACATTTTTTCACCCAATCTTGATGATACTTGCAGGTAATTATCAGTTCACCAATCCCACTTGGCTCACCAAATTTCGTTCTTCTAGGTCAAACCGTTCCGTTGCAGTAACCGTTTTCATGTTTAGGTTTCACTCTGTTTTCTCCTATATGGATACATGTAGTTGGAACTCTAAATCAAACACGGTTTGTGCTAGCGCTTTGAAACTTGACACAATAATATAGCTCCAAGTTCTATAGCTATGGTTTGTGTCCTATTGAAGTAGCCCCAAGCAGAGACTGACGAGAATCACTTTAATTGAAAGGGGTTGCCAAGCTTCCAAAAAACTACGAGTTTCCTGAAATCTCAGCAAACATTTTTTCACCCAATCTTGATGATATTTCCATATAATGATCAGTACACCAATCCCACTTGGCTCACCAAATTTCGTTCTTCTAGGTTAAACCGTTCCTTTGCAGTAACCGTTGTCATGTTTAGGTTTCACTCTGTTTTCTCCTATATGGATACATGTAGTTGGAACTGTAAATCAAACACGGTTTCTGCTAGCTCTTTGAAACTTGGCAAAATAATGTAGTTCCAAGTTCTTTCGCTATGGTTTGTGTCCTATTGAAGTAGCCCCAAGCAGAGACTGAAGAGAATCACTTTCATTGAAAGGGGTTGCCAAGCTTCCAAAAAACTACGAGTTTCCTGAAATCTCAGCAAACATTTTTTCACCCAATCTTGATGATATTTCCATTTAATGATCAGTACACCAATCCCACTTGGCTCACCAAATTTCGTTCTTCTACGTTAAACCGTTCCTTTGCAGTAACCGTTTTCATGTTTAGGTTTCACTCTGTTTTCTCCTAAGTGGAGACATGTAGTTGGAACTCTAAATCAAACACGGTATGCTAGCTCTTTGAAACTTGGCACAATAATATAGTTCCAAGTTCTATAGCTATGGTTTGTGTCCTATTGAAGTAGCCCCAAGCAGAGACTGACGAGAATCACTTTCATTTAAAGGGGTTGCCAAGCTTCCAAAAAACTACGAGTTTCCGGAAATCTCAGCAAACATTTTTTCACCCAATCTTGATGATATTTCCATTTAATGATCAGTACACCAATCCCACTTGGCTCCCCAAATTTCGTTCTTCTACGTTAAACCGTTCCTTTACAGTAACCGTTTTCATGTTTAGGTTTCACTCTGTTTTCTCCTATGTGGAGACATGTAGTTGGAACTCTAAATCAAACACGGTATGCTAGCTCTTTGAAACTTGGCACAATAATATAGTTCCAAGTCTATAGCTATGGTTTGTGTCCTATTGAAGTAGCCCCAAGCAGAGACTGACGAGAATCACTTTCATTAAAAGGGGTTGCCAAGCTTCCAAAAAACTACGAGTTTCCTGAAATCTCAGCAAACATTTTTTCACCCAATCTTGATGATATTTCCATTTACTGATCAGTACACCAATCCCACTTGGCTCCCCAAATTTCGTTCTTCTAGGTTAAACCGTTCCTTTGCAGTAACCGTTTTCATGTTTAGGTTTCACTCTGTTTTCTCCTATATGGATACATGTAGTTGGAACTCTAAATCAAACACGTTTTCTGCTAGCTCTTTGAAACTTGGCAAAATAATGTAGTTCCAAGTTCTTTCGCTATGGTTTGTGTCGTATTGAAATAGCCGCAAGCAGAGACTGACGAGAATCACTTTCATTGAAAGGGGTTGCCAAGCTTCCAAAAAACTACGAGTTTCCTGAAATCTCAGAAAACATTTTTTCACCCAATCTTGATGATACTTCCATTTAATGATCAATACACCAATCCCACTTGGCTCACCAAATTTCGTTCTTCTAGGTTAAACCGATACTTTGCAGTAACCGTTTTCATGTTTAGGTTTCACTCTGTTTTCTCCTACATGGATACATGTAGTTGGAACTCTAAATCAAACACGGTTTGTGCTAGCTCTTTAAAACTTGGCACAATAATGAAGTTCCAAGTTCTATCGCTATGGTTTGTGTCCTTTTGAAGTAGCCCCAAGCAGAGACTGACGAGAATCACTTTCATTGAAAGGGGTTGCCAAGCTTCCAAAAAACTACGAGTTTCCTGAAATCTCAGCAAACATTTTTTCACCCAATCTTGATGATACTTCCATTTAATGATCAGTACACCAGTCCCACTTGGCTCACCAAATTTCGTTCTTCTAGGTTAAACCGTTCCTTTGCAGTAACCGTTTTCATGTTTAGGTTTCACTCTGTTTTCTCCTATATGGATACATGGAGTTGGAACTCTAAATCAAACACGGTTTGTGCTAGCTCTTTGAAACTTGGCACAATAATGTAGTTCCAAGTTCTATCGCTATGGTTTGTGTCCTATTGAAGTAGCCCCAATCAGAGACTGACGAGAATCACTTTCATTGAAAGGGGTTGAAAAGCTTCCAAAAAACTACGAGTTTCCTGAAATCTCAGCAAACATTTTTTCACCCAATCTTGATGATACTTGCAGGTAATTATCAGTTCACCAATCCCACTTGGCTCACCAAATTTCGTTCTTCTAGGTCAAACCGTTCCTTTGCAGTAACCGTTTTCATGTTTAGGTTTCACTCTGTTTTCTCCTATATGGATACATGTAGTTGGAACTCTAAATCAAACACGGTTTGTGCTAGCGCTTTGAAACTTGGCACAATAATATAGTTCCAAGTTCTATAGCTATGGTTTGTGTCCTATTGAAGTAGCCCCAAGCAGAGACTGACGAGAATCACTTTCATTGAAAGGGGTTGCCAAGCTTCCAAAAAACTACGAGTTTCCTGAAATCTCAGCAAACATTTTTTCACCCAATCTTGATGATATTTCCATTTAATGATCAGTACACCAATCCCACTTGGCTCACCAAAATTTCGTTCTTCTAGGTTAAACCGTTCCTTTGCAGTAACCGTTTTCATGTTTAGGTTTCACTCTGTTTTCTCCTATATGGATACATGTAGTTGGAACTCTAAATCAAACACGGTTTATGCTAGCTCTTTGAAACTTGGCAAAATAATATAGTTCCAAGTTCTATAGCTATGGTTTGTTTCCTATTGAAGTAGCCCCAAGCAGAGACTGACGAGAATCATTTTCATTGAAAGGGGTTGCCAAGCTTCCAAAAAACTACGAGTTTCCTGAAATCTCAGCAAACATTTTTTCACCCAATCTTGATGATATTTCCATATAATGATCAGTACACCAATCCCACTTAGCTCACCAAATTTCGTTCTTCTAGGTTAAACCGTTCCTTTGCAGTAACCGTTGACATGTTTAGGTTTCACTCTGTTTTCTCCTATATGGATACATGGAGTTGGAACTCTAAGTCAAACACGGTTTATGCTAGCTCTTTGAAACTTGGCAAAATAATGTAGTTCCAAGTTCTTTCGCTATGGTTTGTGTCCTATTGAAGTAGCCCCAAGCAGAGACTGACGAGAATCACTTTCATTGAAAGGGGTTGCCAAGCTTCCAAAAAACTACGAGTTTCCTGAAATCTCAGCAAACATTGTTTCACCCAATCTTGATGATATTTCCATTTAATGATCAGTACACCAATCCCACTTGGCTCCCCAAATTTCGTTCTTCTAGGTTAAACCGTTCCTTTTCAGTAACCGTTTTCATGTTTAGGTTTCACTCTGTTTTCTCCTATATGGATACATGTATTTGGAACTCTAAATCAAACACGTTTTCTGCTAGCTCTTTGAAACTTGGCAAAATAATGTAGTTCCAAGTTCTTTCGCTATGGTTTGTGTCGTATTGAAATACCCGCAAGCAGAGACTGACGAGAATCACTTTCATTGAAAGGGGTTGCCAAGCTTCCAAAAAACTACGAGTTTCCTGAAATCTCAGAAAACATTTTTTCACCCAATCTTGATGATACTTGCAGCTTATGATCAGTACACCAATCCAACTTGGCTCATCAAATTTCGTTCTTCTAGGTCAAACCGTTCCTTTGCAGTAACCGATTTCATGTTTAGGTTTCACTCTGTTTTCTCCTATATGGATACATGTAGTTGGAACTGTAAATCAAACACGGTTTCTGCTAGCTCTTTGAAACTTGGCAAAATAATGTAGTTCCAAGTTCTTTCGCTATGGTTTGTGTCCTATTGAAGTAGCCCCAAGCAGAGACTGAAGAGAATCACTTTCATTGAAAGGGGTTGCCAAGCTTCCAAAAAACTACGAGTTTCCTGAAATCTCAGCAAACATTTTTTCACCCAATCTTGATGATATTTCCATTTAATGATCAGTACACCAATCCCACTTGGCTCACCAAATTTCGTTCTTCTACGTTAAACCGTTCCTTTGCAGTAACCGTTTTCATGTTTAGGTTTCACTCTGTTTTCTCCTAAGTGGAGACATGTAGTTGGAACTCTAAATCAAACACGGTATGCTAGCTCTTTGAAACTTGGCACAATAATATAGTTCCAAGTTCTATAGCTATGGTTTGTGTCCTATTGAAGTAGCCCCAAGCAGAGACTGACGAGAATCACTTTCATTTAAAGGGGTTGCCAAGCTTCCAAAAAACTATGAGTTTCCGGAAATCTCAGCAAACATTTTTTCACCCAATCTTGATGATATTTCCATTTAATGATCAGTACACCAATCCCACTTGGCTCCCCAAATTTCGTTCTTCTACGTTAAACCGTTCCTTTGCAGTAACCGTTTTCATGTTTAGGTTTCACTCTGTTTTCTCCTATGTGGAGACATGTAGTTGGAACTCTAAATCAAACACGGTATGCTAGCTCTTTGAAACTTGGCACAATAATATAGTTCCAAGTCTATAGCTATGGTTTGTGTCCTATTGAAGTAGCCCCAAGCAGAGACTGACGAGAATCACTTTCATTTAAAGGGGTTGCCAAGCTTCCAAAAAACTACGAGTTTCCTGAAATCTCAGCAAACATTTTTTCACCCAATCTTGATGATATTTCCATTTACTGATCAGTACACCAATCCCACTTGGCTCCCCAAATTTCGTTCTTCTAGGTTAAACCGTTCCTTTGCAGTAACCGTTTTCATGTTTAGGTTTCACTCTGTTTTCTCCTATATGGATACATGTAGTTGGAACTCTAAATCAAACACGTTTTCTGCTAGCTCTTTGAAACTTGGCAAAATAATGTAGTTCCAAGTTCTTTCGCTATGGTTTGTGTCCTATTGAAATAGCCGCAAGCAGAGACTGACGAGAATCACTTTCATTGAAAGGGGTTGCCAAGCTTCCAAAAAACTACGAGTTTCCTGAAATCTCAGAAAACATTTTTTCACCCAATCTTGATGATACTTGCAGCTTATGATCAGTACACCAATCCAACTTGGCTCACCAAAATTTCGTTCTTCTAGGTTAAACCGTTCCTTTGCAGTAACCGTTTTCATGTTTAGGTTTCACTCTGTTTTCTCCTATATGGATACATGTAGTTGGAACTCTAAATCAAACACGGTTTGTGCTAGCTCTTTAAAACTTGGCACAATAATGAAGTTCCAAGTTCTATCGCTATGGTTTGTGTCCTTTTGAAGTAGCCCCAAGCAGAGACTGACGAGAATCACTTTCATTGAAAGGGGTTGCCAAGCTTCCAAAAAACTACGAGTTTCCTGAAATCTCAGCAAACATTTTTTCACCCAATCTTGATGATACTTCCATTTAATGATCAGTACACCAGTCCCACTTGGCTCACCAAATTTCGTTCTTCTAGGTTAAACCGTTCCTTTGCAGTAACCGTTTTCATGTTTAGGTTTCACTCTGTTTTCTCCTATATGGATACATGGAGTTGGAACTCTAAATCAAACACGGTTTGTGCTAGCTCTTTGAAACTTGGCACAATAATGTAGTTCCAAGTTCTATCGCTATGGTTTGTGTCCTATTGAAGTAGCCCCAATCAGAGACTGACGAGAATCACTTTCATTGAAAGGGGTTGAAAAGCTTCCAAAAAACTACGAGATTCCGGAAATCTCAGCAAACATTTTTTCACCCAATCTTGATGATACTTGCAGGTAATTATCAGTTCACCAATCCCACTTGGCTCACCAAATTTCGTTCTTCTAGGTCAAACCGTTCCGTTGCAGTAACCGTTTTCATGTTTAGGTTTCACTCTGTTTTCTCCTATATGGATACATGTAGTTGGAACTCTAAATCAAACACGGTTTGTGCTAGCGCTTTGAAACTTGACACAATAATATAGCTCCAAGTTCTATAGCTATGGTTTGTGTCCTATTGAAGTAGCCCCAAGCAGAGACTGACGAGAATCACTTTAATTGAAAGGGGTTGCCAAGCTTCCAAAAAACTACGAGTTTCCTGAAATCTCAGCAAACATTTTTTCACCCAATCTTGATGATATTTCCATATAATGATCAGTACACCAATCCCACTTGGCTCACCAAATTTCGTTCTTCTAGGTTAAACCGTTCCTTTGCAGTAACCGTTGTCATGTTTAGGTTTCACTCTGTTTTCTCCTATATGGATACATGTAGTTGGAACTGTAAATCAAACACGGTTTCTGCTAGCTCTTTGAAACTTGGCAAAATAATGTAGTTCCAAGTTCTTTCGCTATGGTTTGTGTCCTATTGAAGTAGCCCCAAGCAGAGACTGAAGAGAATCACTTTCATTGAAAGGGGTTGCCAAGCTTCCAAAAAACTACGAGTTTCCTGAAATCTCAGCAAACATTTTTTCACCCAATCTTGATGATATTTCCATTTAATGATCAGTACACCAATCCCACTTGGCTCACCAAATTTCGTTCTTCTACGTTAAACCGTTCCTTTGCAGTAACCGTTTTCATGTTTAGGTTTCACTCTGTTTTCTCCTAAGTGGAGACATGTAGTTGGAACTCTAAATCAAACACGGTATGCTAGCTCTTTGAAACTTGGCACAATAATATAGTTCCAAGTTCTATAGCTATGGTTTGTGTCCTATTGAAGTAGCCCCAAGCAGAGACTGACGAGAATCACTTTCATTTAAAGGGGTTGCCAAGCTTCCAAAAAACTACGAGTTTCCTGAAATCTCAGCAAACATTTTTTCACCCAATCTTGATGATATTTCCATTTACTGATCAGTACACCAATCCCACTTGGCTCCCCAAATTTCGTTCTTCTAGGTTAAACCGTTCCTTTGCAGTAACCGTTTTCATGTTTAGGTTTCACTCTGTTTTCTCCTATATGGATACATGTAGTTGGAACTCTAAATCAAACACGTTTTCTGCTAGCTCTTTGAAACTTGGCAAAATAATGTAGTTCCAAGTTCTTTCGCTATGGTTTGTGTCGTATTGAAATAGCCGCAAGCAGAGACTGACGAGAATCACTTTCATTGAAAGGGGTTGCCAAGCTTCCAAAAAACTACGAGTTTCCTGAAATCTCAGAAAACATTTTTTCACCCAATCTTGATGATACTTCCATTTAATGATCAATACACCAATCCCACTTGGCTCACCAAATTTCGTTCTTCTAGGTTAAACCGTTCCTTTGCAGTAACCGTTTTCATGTTTAGGTTTCACTCTGTTTTCTCCTATATGGATACATGTAGTTGGAACTCTAAATCAAACATGGTTTGTGCTAGCTCTTTAAAACTTGGCACAATAATGAAGTTCCAAGTTCTATCGCTATGGTTTGTGTCCTTTTGAAGTAGCCCCAAGCAGAGACTGACGAGAATCACTTTCATTGAAAGGGGTTGCCAAGCTTCCAAAAAACTACGAGTTTCCTGAAATCTCAGCAAACATTTTTTCACCCAATCTTGATGATACTTCCATTTAATGATCAGTACACCAGTCCCACTTGGCTCACCAAATTTCGTTCTTCTAGGTTAAACCGTTCCTTTGCAGTAACCGTTTTCATGTTTAGGTTTCACTCTGTTTTCTCCTATATGGATACATGGAGTTGGAACTCTAAATCAAACACGGTTTGTGCTAGCTCTTTGAAACTTGGCACAATAATGTAGTTCCAAGTTCTATCGCTATGGTTTGTGTCCTATTGAAGTAGCCCCAATCAGAGACTGACGAGAATCACTTTCATTGAAAGGGGTTGAAAAGCTTCCAAAAAACTACGAGTTTCCTGAAATCTCAGCAAACATTTTTTCACCCAATCTTGATGATACTTGCAGGTAATTATCAGTTCACCAATCCCACTTGGCTCACCAAATTTCGTTCTTCTAGGTCAAACCGTTCCTTTGCAGTAACCGTTTTCATGTTTAGGTTTCACTCTGTTTTCTCCTATATGGATACATGTAGTTGGAACTCTAAATCAAACACGGTTTGTGCTAGCGCTTTGAAACTTGGCACAATAATATAGTTCCAAGTTCTATAGCTATGGTTTGTGTCCTATTGAAGTAGCCCCAAGCAGAGACTGACGAGAATCACTTTCATTGAAAGGGGTTGCCAAGCTTCCAAAAAACTACGAGTTTCCTGAAATCTCAGCAAACATTTTTTCACCCAATCTTGATGATATTTCCATTTAATGATCAGTACACCAATCCCACTTGGCTCACCAAAATTTCGTTCTTCTAGGTTAAACCGTTCCTTTGCAGTAACCGTTTTCATGTTTAGGTTTCACTCTGTTTTCTCCTATATGGATACATGTAGTTGGAACTCTAAATCAAACACGGTTTATGCTAGCTCTTTGAAACTTGGCAAAATAATATAGTTCCAAGTTCTATAGCTATGGTTTGTTTCCTATTGAAGTAGCCCCAAGCAGAGACTGACGAGAATCATTTTCATTGAAAGGGGTTGCCAAGCTTCCAAAAAACTACGAGTTTCCTGAAATCTCAGCAAACATTTTTTTCACCCAATCTTGATGATATTTCCATATAATGATCAGTACACCAATCCCACTTAGCTCACCAAATTTCGTTCTTCTAGGTTAAACCGTTCCTTTGCAGTAACCGTTGACATGTTTAGGTTTCACTCTGTTTTCTCCTATATGGATACATGGAGTTGGAACTCTAAGTCAAACACGGTTTATGCTAGCTCTTTGAAACTTGGCAAAATAATGTAGTTCCAAGTTCTTTCGCTATGGTTTGTGTCCTATTGAAGTAGCCCCAAGCAGAGACTGACGAGAATCACTTTCATTGAAAGGGGTTGCCAAGCTTCCAGAAAACTACGAGTTTCCTGAAATCTCAGCAAACATTTTTTCACCCAATCTTGATGATACTTCCATTTAATGATCAATACACCAATCCCACTTGGCTCACCAAATTTCGATCTTCTAGGTTAAACCGTTCCTTTGCAGTAACCGTTTTCATGTTTAGGTTTCACTCTGTTTTCTCCTATATGGATACATGTATTTGGAACTCTAAATCAAACACGTTTTCTGCTAGCTCTTTGAAACTTGGCAAAATAATGTAGTTCCAAGTTCTTTCGCTATGGTTTGTGTCGTATTGAAATACCCGCAAGCAGAGACTGACGAGAATCACTTTCATTGAAAGGGGTTGCCAAGCTTCCAAAAAACTACGAGTTTCCTGAAATCTCAGAAAACATTTTTTCACCCAATCTTGATGATACTTGCAGCTTATGATCAGTACACCAATCCAACTTGGCTCACCAAATTTCGTTCTTCTAGGTCAAACCGTTCCTTTGCAGTAACCGATTTCATGTTTAGGTTTCACTCTGTTTTCTCCTATATGGATACATGTAGTTGGAACTCTAAATCAAACACGGTTTGTTCTAGCTATTTGAACCTTGGCACAATAATGTAGTTCCAAGTTCTATCGCTATGGTTTGTGTCCTATTGAAGTAGCCCCAAGCAGAGACTGACGAGATTCACTTTCATTGAAAGGGGTTGAAAAGCTTCCAAAAAACTACGAGTTTCCTGAAATCTCAGAAAACATTTTTTCACCCAATCTTGATGATACTTCCATTTAATGATCAGTACACCAATCCCACTTGGCTCCCCAAATTTCGTTCTTCTACGTTAAACCGTTCCTTTGCAGTAACCGTTTTCATGTTTAGGTTTCACTCTGTTTTCTCCTATATGGATACATGTAGTTGGAACTCTAAATCAAACACGGTTTATGCTAGCTCTTTGAAACTTGGCAAAATAATGTAGTTCCAAGTTCTATAGCTATGGTTTGTTTCCTATTGAAGTAACCCCAAGCAGAGACTGACGAGAATCACTTTCATTGAAAGGGGTTGCCAAGCTTCCAAAAAACTACGAGTTTCCTGAAATCTCAGCAAACATTTTTTCACCCAATCTTGATGATATTTCCATTTAATGATCAGTACACCAATCCCACTTGGCTCACCAAATTTCGTTCTTCTAGGTTAAACCGTTCCTTTGCAGTAACCGTTTTCATGTTTAGGTTTCACTCTGTTTTCTCCTATATGGATACATGTAGTTGGAACTCTAAATCAAACACGTTTTCTGCTAGCTCTTTGAAACTTGGCAAAATAATGTAGTTCCAAGTTCTTTCGCTATGGTTTGTGTCGTATTGAAATAGCCGCAAGCAGAGACTGACGAGAATCACTTTCATTGAAAGGTGTTGCCAAGCTTCCAAAAAACTACGAGTTTCCTGAAATCTCAGAAAACATTTTTTCACCCAATCTTGATGATATTTCCATTTAATGATCAGTACACCAATCCCACTTGGCTCCCCAAATTTCGTTCTTCTAGGTTAAACCGTTCCTTTGCAGTAACCGTTTTCATGTTTAGGTTTCACTCTGTTTTCTCCTATATGGATACATGTAGTTGGAACTCTAAATCAAACACGTTTTCTGCTAGCTCTTTGAAACTTGGCAAAATAATGTAGTTCCAAGTTCTTTCGCTATGGTTTGTGTCGTATTGAAATAGCCCCAAGCAGAGACTGACGAGAATCACTTTCATTGAAAGGGGTTGCCAAGCTTCCAAAAAACTACGAGTTTCCTGAAATCTCAGAAAACATTTTTTCACCCAATCTTGATGATACTTGCAGCTTATGATCAGTACACCAATCCAACTTGGCTCACCAAATTTCGTTCTTCTAGGTCAAACCGTTCCTTTGCAGTAACCGATTTCATGTTTAGGTTTCACTCTGTTTTCTCCTATATGGATACATGTAGTTGGAACTCTAAATCAAACACGGTTTGTGCTAGCTCTTTGAACCTTGGCACAATAATGTAGTTCCAAGTTCTATCGCTATGGTTTGTGTCCTATTGAAGTAGCCCCAAGCAGAGACTGACGAGATTCACTTTAATTGAAAGGGGTTGAAAAGCTACCAAAAAACTACGAGTTTCCTGAAATCTCAGAAAACATTTTTTCACCCAATCTTGATGATACTTCCATTTAATGATCAGTACACCAATCCCACTTGGCTCACCAAATTTCGTTCTTCTAGGTTAAACCGTTCCTTTGCAGTAACCGTTTTCATGTTTAGGTTTCACTCTGTTTTCTCCTATATGGATACATGTAGTTGGAACTCTAAATCAAACACGGTTTATGCTAGCTCTTTGAAACTTGGCAAAATAATATAGTTCCAAGTTCTATAGCTATGGTTTGTTTCCTATTGAAGTAGCCCCAAGCAGAGACTGACGAGAATCATTTTCATTGAAAGGGGTTGCCAAGCTTCCAAAAAACTACGAGTTTCCTGAAATCTCAGCAAACATTTTTTCACCCAATCTTGATGATATTTCCATTTAATGATCAGTACACCAATCCCACTTGGCTCCCCAAATTTCGTTCTTCTACGTTAAACCGTTCCTTTGCAGTAACCGTTTTCATGTTTAGGTTTCACTCTGTTTTCTCCTATATGGATACATGGAGTTGGAACTCTAAGTCAAACACGGTTTATGCTAGCTCTTTGAAACTTGGCAAAATAATGTAGTTCCAAGTTCTTTCGCTATGGTTTGTGTCCTATTGAAGTAGCCCCAAGCAGAGACTGACGAGAATCACTTTCATTGAAAGGGGTTGCCAAGCTTCCAAAAAACTACGAGTTTCCTGAAATCTCAGAAAACATTTTTTCACCCAATCTTGATGATACTTGCAGCTATGATCAGTACACCAATCCAACTTGGCTCACCAAATTTCGTTCTTCTAGGTCAAACCGTTCCTTTGCAGTAACCGATTTCATGTTTAGGTTTCACTCTGCTTTCTCCTATATGGATACATGTAGTTGGAACTCTAAATCAAACACGGTTTGTGCTAGCTCTTTGAACCTTGGCACAATAATGTAGTTCCAAGTTCTATCGCTATGGTTTGTGTCCTATTGAAGTAGCCCCAAGCAGAGACTGACGAGATTCACTTTCATTGAAAGGGGTTGAAAAGCTTCCAAAAAACTACGAGTTTCCTGAAATCTCAGCAAATATTTTTTCACCCAATCTTGATGATACTTCCATTTAATGATCAGTACACCAATCCCACTTGGCTCACCAAATTTCGTTCTTCTAGGTTAAATCGTTCCTTTGCAGTAACCGTTTTCATGTTTAGGTTTCACTCTGTTTTCTCCTATATGGATACATGTATTTGGAACTCTAAATCAAACACGGTTTGTGCTAGCTCTTTGAAACTTGGCACAATAATGTAGTTCCAAGTTCTATCGCTATGCTTTGTGTCCTATTGAAGTAGCCCCAAGCAGAGACTGACGAGAATCACTTTCATTGAAAGGGGTTGCCAAGCTTCCAGAAAACTACGAGTTTCCTGAAATCTCAGCAAACATTTTTTCACCCAATCTTGATGATACTTCCATTTAATGATCAATACACCAATCCCACTTGGCTCACCAAATTTCGATCTTCTAGGTTAAACCGTTCCTTTGCAGTAACCGTTTTCATGTTTAGGTTTCACTCTGTTTTCTCCTATATGGATACATGTAGTTGGAACTCTAAATCAAACACGGTTTGTGCTAGCTCTTTAAAACTTGGCACAATAATGAAGTTCCAAGTTCTATCGCTATGGTTTGTGATCTTTTCAAGTAGCCCCAAGCAGAGACTGACGAGAATCACTTTCATTGAAAGGGGTTGCCAAGCTTCGAAAAAACTACGAGTTTCCTGAAATCTCAGCAAACATTTTTTCACCCAATCTTGATGATACTTCCATTTAATGATCAGTACACCAGTCCCACTTGGCTCACCAAATTTCGTTCTTCTAGGTTAAACCGTTCCTTTGCAGTAACCGTTTTCATGTTTAGGTTTCACTCTGTTTTCTCCTATATGGATACATGGAGTTGGAACTCTAAATCAAACACGGTTTGTGCTAGCTCTTTGAAACTTGGCACAATAATGTAGTTCCAAGTTCTATCGCTATGGTTTGTGTCCTATTGAAGTAGCCCCAATCAGAGACTGACGAGAATCACTTTCATTGAAAGGGGTTGAAAAGCTTCCAAAAAACTACGAATTTCCTGAAATCTCAGCAAACATTTTTTCACCCAATCTTGATGATACTTGCAGGTAATTATCAGTTCACCAATCCCACTTGGCTCACCAAATTTCGTTCTTCTAGGTCAAACCGTTCCTTTGCAGTAACCGTTTTCATGTTTAGGTTTCACTCTGTTTTCTCCTATATGGATACATGTAGTTGGAACTCTAAATCAAACACGGTTTGTGCTAGCGCTTTGAAACTTGGCACAATAATATAGTTCCAAGTTCTATAGCTATGGTTTGGGTCCTATTGAAGTAGCCCCAAGCAGAGACTGACGAGAATCACTTTCATTGAAAGGGGTTGCCAAGCTTCCAAAAAACTACGAGTTTCCTGAAATCTCAGCAAACATTTTTTCACCCAATCTTGATGATATTTCCATTTAATGATCAGTACACCAATCCCACTTGGCTCACCAAAATTTCGTTCTTCTAGGTTAAACCGTTCCTTTGCAGTAACAGTTTTCATGTTTAGGTTTCACTCTGTTTTCTCCTATATGGATACATGTAGTTGGAACTCTAAATCAAACACGGTTTATGCTAGCTCTTTGAAACTTGGCAAAATAATATAGTTCCAAGTTCTATAGCTATGGTTTGTTTCCTATTGAAGTAGCCCCAAGCAGAGACTGACGAGAATCATTTTCATTAAAAGGGGTTGCCAAGCTTCCAAAAAACTACGAGTTTCCTGAAATCTCAGCAAACATTTTTTCACCCAATCTTGATGATATTTCCATATAATGATCAGTACACCAATCCCACTTGGCTCACCAACTTTCGTTCTTCTACGTTAAACCGTTCCTTTGCAGTAACCGTTTTCATGTTTAGGTTTCACTCTGTTTTCTCCTATATGGATACATGGAGTTGGAACTCTAAGTCAAACACGGTTTATGCTAGCTCTTTGAAACTTGGCAAAATAATGTAGTTCCAAGTTCTTTCGCTATGGTTTGTGTCCTATTGAAGTAGCCCCAAGCAGAGACTGACGAGAATCACTTTCATTGAAAGGGGTTGCCAAGCTTCCAAAAAACTACGAGTTTCCTGAAATCTCAGAAAACATTTTTTCACCCAATCTTGATGATACTTGCAGCTATGATCAGTACACCAATCCAACTTGGCTCACCAAATTTCGTTCTTCTAGGTCAAACCGTTCCTTTGCAGTAACCGATTTCATGTTTAGGTTTCACTCTGTTTTCTCCTATATGGATACATGTAGTTGGAACTCTAAATCAAACACGGTTTGTGCTAGCTCTTTGAACCTTGGCACAATAATGTAGTTCCAAGTTCTATCGCTATGGTTTGTGTCCTATTGAAGTAGCCCCAAGCAGAGACTGACGAGATTCACTTTCATTGAAAGGGGTTGAAAAGCTTCCAAAAAACTACGAGTTTCCTGAAATCTCAGCAAATATTTTTTCACCCAATCTTGATGATACTTCCATTTAATGATCAGTACACCAATCCCACTTGGCTCACCAAATTTCGTTCTTCTAGGTTAAATCGTTCCTTTGCAGTAACCGTTTTCATGTTTAGGTTTCACTCTGTTTTCTCCTATATGGATACATGTATTTGGAACTCTAAATCAAACACGGTTTGTGCTAGCTCTTTGAAACTTGGCACAATAATGTAGTTCCAAGTTCTATCGCTATGCTTTGTGTCCTATTGAAGTAGCCCCAAGCAGAGACTGACGAGAATCACTTTCATTGAAAGGGGTTGCCAAGCTTCCAGAAAACTACGAGTTTCCTGAAATCTCAGCAAACATTTTTTCACCCAATCTTGATGATACTTCCATTTAATGATCAATACACCAATCCCACTTGGCTCACCAAATTTCGATCTTCTAGGTTAAACCGTTCCTTTGCAGTAACCGTTTTCATGTTTAGGTTTCACTCTGTTTTCTCCTATATGGATACATGTAGTTGGAACTCTAAATCAAACACGGTTTGTGCTAGCTCTTTAAAACTTGGCACAATAATGAAGTTCCAAGTTCTATCGCTATGGTTTGTGATCTTTTCAAGTAGCCCCAAGCAGAGACTGACGAGAATCACTTTCATTGAAAGGGGTTGCCAAGCTTCGAAAAAACTACGAGTTTCCTGAAATCTCAGCAAACATTTTTTCACCCAATCTTGATGATACTTCCATTTAATGATCAGTACACCAGTCCCACTTGGCTCACCAAATTTCGTTCTTCTAGGTTAAACCGTTCCTTTGCAGTAACCGTTTTCATGTTTAGGTTTCACTCTGTTTTCTCCTATATGGATACATGGAGTTGGAACTCTAAATCAAACACGGTTTGTGCTAGTTCTTTGAAACTTGGCACAATAATGTAGTTCCAAGTTCTATCGCTATGGTTTGTGTCCTATTGAAGTAGCCCCAATCAGAGACTGACGAGAATCACTTTCATTGAAAGGGGTTGAAAAGCTTCCAAAAAACTACGAATTTCCTGAAATCTCAGCAAACATTTTTTCACCCAATCTTGATGATACTTGCAGGTAATTATCAGTTCACCAATCCCACTTGGCTCACCAAATTTCGTTCTTCTAGGTCAAACCGTTCCTTTGCAGTAACCGTTTTCATGTTTAGGTTTCACTCTGTTTTCTCCTATATGGATACATGTAGTTGGAACTCTAAATCAAACACGGTTTGTGCTAGCGCTTTGAAACTTGGCACAATAATATAGTTCCAAGTTCTATAGCTATGGTTTGGGTCCTATTGAAGTAGCCCCAAGCAGAGACTGACGAGAATCACTTTCATTGAAAGGGGTTGCCAAGCTTCCAAAAAACTACGAGTTTCCTGAAATCTCAGCAAACATTTTTTCACCCAATCTTGATGATATTTCCATTTAATGATCAGTACACCAATCCCACTTGGCTCACCAAAATTTCGTTCTTCTAGGTTAAACCGTTCCTTTGCAGTAACAGTTTTCATGTTTAGGTTTCACTCTGTTTTCTCCTATATGGAGACATGTAGTTGGAACTCTAAATCAAACACGGTATGCTACCTCTTTGAAACTTGGCACAATAATATAGTTCCAAGTTCTATAGCTATGGTTTGTGTCCTATTGAAGTAGCCCCAAGCAGAGACTGACGAGGATCACATTCATTTAAAGGGGTTGCCAAGCTTCCAAAAAACTACGAGTTTCCTGAAATCTCAGCAAACATTTTTTCACCCAATCTTGATGATATTTCCATTTAATGATCAGTACACCAATCCCACTTGGCTCCCCAAATTTCGTTCTTCTAGGTTAAACCGTTCCTTTTCAGTAACCGTTTTCATGTTTAGGTTTCACTCTGTTTTCTCCTATATGGATACATGTAGTTGGAACTCTAAATCAAACACGTTTTCTGCTAGCTCTTTGAAACTTGGCAAAATAATGTAGTTCCAAGTTCTTTCGCTATGGTTTGTGTCGTATTGAAATAGCCGCAAGCAGAGACTGACGAGAATCACTTTCATTGAAAGGGGTTGCCAAGCTTCCAAAAAACTACGAGTTTCCTGAAATCTCAGAAAACATTTTTTCACCCAATCTTGATGATACTTGCAGCTTATGATCAGTACACCAATCCAACTTGGCTCACCAAATTTCGTTCTTCTAGGTCAAACCGTTCCTTTGCAGTAACCGATTTCATGTTTAGGTTTCACTCTGTTTTCACCTATATGGATACATGTAGTTGGAACTCTAAATCAAACACGGTTTGTGCTAGCTCTTTGAACCTTGGCACAATAATGTAGTTCCAAGTTCTATGGCTATGGTTTGTGTCCTATTGAAGTAGCCCCAAGCAGAGACTGACGAGATTCACTTTCATTGAAAGGGGTTGAAAAGCTTCCAAAAAACTACGAGTTTCCTGAAATCTCAGCAAACATTTTTTCACCCAATCTTGATGATACTTCCATTTAATGATCAGTACACCAATCCCACTTGGCTCATCAAATTTCGTTCTTCTATGTTAAACCATTCCTTTGCAGTAACCGTTTTCATGTTTAGGTTTCACTCTGTTTTCTCCTATATGGATATATGTAGTTGGAACTCTAAATCAAACACGGTTTGTGCTAGCTTTTTGAAACTTGGCACAATAATGTAGTTCCAAGTTCTATCACTATGGTTTGTGTCCTATTGAAGTAGCCCCAAGCAGAGACTGACGAGAATCACTTTCATTGAAAGGGGTTGCCAAGCTTCCAAAAAACTACGAGTTTCCTGAAACCTCAGCAAACATTTTTTCACCCAATCTTGATGATACTTCCATTTAATGATCAGTACACCAATCCCACTTGGCTCACCAAATTTCGTTCTTCTAGCTTAAACCGTTCCTTTGCAGTAACCGTTTTCATGTTTAGGTTTCACTCTGTTTTCTCCTATATGGATACATGTAGTTGGAACTCTAAATCAAACACGGTTTGTGCTAGCTCTCTGAAACTTGGCACAATAATGTAGTTCCAAGTTCTATCGCTATGGTTTGTGTCCTATTGAAGTAGCCCCAAGCAGAGACTCACGAGAATCACTTTCATTGAAAGGGGTTGCCAAGCTTCCAAAAAACTACGAGTTTCCGGAAATCTCAGCAAACATTTTTTCACCCAATCTTGATGATACTTCCATTTAATGATCAGTACACCAATCCCACTTGGCTCACCAAATTTCGTTCTTCTAGGTCAAACCGTTCCTTTGCAGTAACAGTTTTCATGTTTAGTTTTCACTCTGTTTTCTCCTATATGGATACATGTAGTTGGAACTCTAAATCAAACACGGTTTGTGCTACCTCTTTGAAACTTGGCAAATTAATGTAGTTCCAAGTTCTTTCGCTATGGTTTGTGTCCTATTGACGTAGCCCCATGCAGAGACTGACGAGAATCACTTTCATTGAAACGTGTTGCCAAGCTTCCAAAAAACTACGTGTTTCCTGAAATCTCAGCAAACATTTTTTCACCCAATCTTGATGATACTTCCATTTAATGATCAGTACACCAATCCCACTTGGCTCATCAAATTTCGTTCTTCTAGGTTAAACCATTCCTTTGCAGTAACCGTTTTCATGTTTAGGTTTCACTCTGTTTTCTCCTATATGGATACATGTAGTTGGAACTCTAAATCAAACACGGTTTGTGCTAGCTTTTTGAAACTTGGCACAATAATGTAGTTCTAAGTTCTATCACTATGGTTTGTGTCCTATTGAAGTAGCCCCAAGCAGAGACTGACGAGAATCACTTTCATTGAAAGGGGTTGCCAAGCTTCCAAAAAACTACGAGTTTCCTGAAACCTCAGCAAACATTTTTTCACCCAATCTTGATGATACTTCCATTTAATGATCAGTACACCAATCCCACTTGGCTCACCAAATTTCGTTCTTCTAGGTTAAACCGATACTTTGCAGTAACCGTTTTCATGTTTAGGTTTCACTCTGTTTTCTCCTACATGGATACATGTAGTTGGAACTCTAAATCAACCACGGTTTGTGCTAGCTCTTTGAAACTTGGCACAATAATGTAGTTCCAAGTTCTATCGCTATGGTTTGTGTCCTATTGAAGTAGCCCCAAGCAGAGACTGATGAGAATCACTTTCAATGAAACGTGTTGCCAAGCTTCCAAAAAACTACGAGTTTCCTGAAATCTCAGCAAACATTGTTTCACCCAATCTTGATGATACTTCCATTTAATGATCAGTACACCAATCCCACTTGGCTAACCAAATATCGTTCTTCTAGGTTAAACTGTTCCTTTGCAGTAACCGTTTTCATGTTTAGGTTTCACTCTGTTTTTTCCTATATGGATACATGTAGTTGGAACTCTAAATCAAACACGGTTTGGGCTAGCTCTTTGAAACTTGGCAGAATAATGTAGTTCCAAGTTCAATCGCTATGGTTTGTGTCCTAATGAAGTAGCCCCAAACAGAGACTGATGAGAATCACTTTCAATGAAACGTGTTGCCAAGCTTCCAAAAAACTACGAGTTTCCTGAAATCTCAGCAAACATTTTTTCACCCAATCTTGATGATACTTCCATTTAATGATCAGCCCACCAATCCCAGTTGGCTCTCCAAGTTTCGTTCTTCTAGGTTAAAACGTTCCTTTGCAGTAACCGTTTTCATGTTTAGGTTTCACTCTGTTTTCTCCTATATGGATACATGGAGTTGGAACTCTAAATCAAACAAACACGGTTTGTGCTAGCTCTTTAAAACTTGGCACAATAATATAGTTCCAAGTTCTATAGCTATGGTTTGTGTCCTATTGACGTAGCCCCAAGCAGAGACTGACGAGAATCACTTTCATTGAAAGGGGTTGCCAAGCTTCCAAAAAACTACGAGTTTCCTGAAATCTCAGCAAACATTTTTTCACCCAATCTTGATGATATTTCCATTTAATGATCAGTACACCAATCCCACTTGGCTCACCAAGTTTCGTTCTTCTAGGTTAAACCGTTCCTTTGCAGTAACCGTTTTCATGTTTAGGTTTCACTCTGTTTTCTCCTATATGGATACATGTAGTTGGAACTCTAAATCAAACACGGTTTATGCTCGCTCTTTGAAACTTGGCAAAATAATGTAGTTCCAAGTTCTTTAGCTATGGTTTGTGTCCTATTGAAGTAGCCCCAAGCAGAGACTGACGAGAATCACTTTTATTGAAAGGGGTTGCCAAGCTTCCAAAAAACTACGAGTTTCCTGAAATCTCAGCAAACATTTTTTCACCCAATCTTGATGATATTTCCATTTAATGATCAGTACACCAATCCCACTTGGCTCACCAAATTTCGTTCTTCTAGGTTAAACCGTTCCTTTGCAGTAACCGTTTTCATGTTTAGGTTTCACTCTGTTTTCTCCTATATGGATACATGTAGTTGGAACTCTAAATCAAACACGGTTTATGCTCGCTCTTTGAAACTTGGCAAAATAATGTAGTTCCAAGTTCTTTAGCTATGGTTTGTGTCCTATTGAAGTAGCCCCAAGCAGAGACTGACGAGAATCACTTTTATTGAAAGGGGTTGCCAAGCTTCCAAAAAACTACGAGTTTCCTGAAATCTCAGCAAACATTTTTTCACCCAATCTTGATGATATTTCCATTTAATGATCAGTACACCAATCCCACTTGGCTCACCAAATTTCGTTCTTCTAGGTTAAACCGTTCCTTTGCAGTAACCGTTTTCATGTTTAGGTTTCACTCTGTTTTCTCCTATATGGATACATGTAGTTGGAACTCTAAATCAAACACGGTTTATGCTAGCTCTTTGAAACTTGGCAAAATATTGTAGTTCCAAGTACTTTCGCTATGGTTTGTGTCCTATTGAAGTAGCCCCAAGCAGAGACTGACGAGAATCACTTTCATTGAAAGGGGTTGCCAAGCTTCCAAAAAACTACGAGTTTCCTGAAATCTCAGCAAACATTTTTTCACCCAATCTTGATGATACTTGCAGGTAATGATCAGTACACCAATCCAACTTGGCTCACCAAATTTCGTTCTTCTAGGTCAAACCGTTCCTTTGCAGTAACCGTTTTCATGTTTAGGTTTCACTCTGTTTTCTCCTATATGGATACATGTAGTTGGAACTCTAAATCAAACACGGTTTGTGCTAACTATTTGAACCTTGGCACAATAATGTAGTTCCAAGTTCTATCACTATGGTTTGTGTCCTATTGAAGTAGCCCCAAGCAGAGACTGACGAGATTCACTTTCATTGAAAAGTGGTTGTTAAGCTTCCAAAAAACTACGAGTTTCCTGAAATCTCAGAAAACATTTTTTCACCCAATCTTGATGATACTTGCAGCTTATGATCAGTACACCAATCCCACTTGGCTCACCAAATTTCGTTCTTCTAGGTTAAACCGTTCCTTTGCAGTAACCGTTTTCATATTTAGGTTTCACTCTGTTTTCTCCTATATGGACACATGTATTTGGAACTCTAAATCAAACACGGTTTGTGCTAGCTCTTTGAAACGTGGCACAAAAATGTAGTTCCAAGTTCTATCGCTATGGTTTGTGTCCTATTGAAGTAGCCCCAAGCAGAGACTGACGAGAATCACTTTCATTGAAAGGGGTTGCCAAGCTTCCAAAAAACTACGAGTTTCCTGAAATCTCAGCAAACATTTTTCACCCAATCTTGATGATACTTCCATTTAATGATCAGTACACCAATCCCCTTGGCTCACCAAATTTCGTTCTTCTAGGTCAAACCGTTCCTTTGCAGTAACCGTTTTCATGTTTAGGTTTCACTCTGTTTTCTCCTATATGGATACATGTAGTTGGAACTCTAAATCAAACACGGTTTGTGCTAGCTTTTTGAAACTTGGCACAATAATGTAGTTCCAAGTTCTATCACTATGGTTTGTGTCCTATTGAAGTAGCCCCAAGCAGAGACTGACGAGAATCACTTTCATTGAAAGGGGTTGCCAAGCTTCCAAAAATCTACGAGTTTCCTGAAATCTCAGAAAACATTTTTTCACCCAATCTTGATGATACTTCCATTTAATGATCAGTACACCAATCCCACTTGGCTCACCAAATTTCGTTCTTCTAGGTTAAACCGATACTTTGCAGTAACCGTTTTCATGTTTAGGTTTCACTCTGTTTTCTCCTGTATGGATACATGTAGTTGGAACTCTAAATCAAACACGGTTTGTGCTAGCTCTTTGAAACTTGGCAAAATAATGTAGTTCCAAGTTCTATCGCTATGGTTTGTGTCCTATTGAAGTAGCCCCAAGCAGAGACTGACGAGAATCACTTTCAATGAAAAGGGGTTGCCAAGCTTCCAAAAAACTACGAGTTTCCTGAAATCTCAGCAAACATTTTTTCACCCCATCTTGATGATACTTCCATTTAATGATCAGTACACCAATCCCACTTGGCTTACCAATTTCATTATTCTAGGTCAAACCGCTCCTTTGCAGTAACCGTTTTCATGCTTAGATTTCACTCTGTTTTCTCCTATATGGATACATGTATTTGGAACTCTAAAACAAACACGGTTTGTGCTAGCTCTTTGAAACTTGGCCCAATAATGTAGTTGTAAGTTCTATCGCTATGGTTTGTGTCTATTGAAGTAGCCCCAAGCAGAGACTGACGAGAATCACTTTCATTGAAAGGGGTTGCCAAGCTTCCAAAAAACTACGAGTTTCCTGAAATCTCAGCAAAAATTTTTACACCCAATCTTGATGATACTTCCATTTAATGATCAGTACACCAATCCCACTTGGCTCTCCAAATTTCGTTCTTCTAGGTTAAACAGCTCCTTTTTCAGTAACCGTTTTCATATTTAGGTTTCACTCTGTTTTCTCTATATGGATACATGTAGTTGGAACTCTAAATTAAACACGGTTTGTGCTAGCTCATTGAAACTTGGCACAATAATGTAGTTCCAAGTTCTTTCGCTATGGTTTGTGTCCTATTGAAGTAGCCCCAAGCAGAGACTGACGAGAATCACTTTCATTGAAAGGGGTTGCCAAGCTTCCAAAAAACTACGAGTTTCCTGAAATCTCAGCAATCATTTTTTCACCCAATCTTGATGATACTTCCATTTAATGATCAGTACACAATCCCACTTGGCTCACCAAATTTCGTTCTTCTAGGTTAAACCGTTCTTTGCAGTAACCGTTTTCATGTTTAGGTTTCACTCTGTTTTCTCCTGTATGGATACATGTAGTTGGAACTCTAAATCAAACACGGTTTGTGCTAGCTCTTTGAAACTTGGCAAAATAATGTACTTCCAAGTCCTTTCGCTATGGTTTGTGTCCTATTGAAGTAGCCCCAAGCAGAGACTGACGAGAATCACTTTCATTGAAACGTGTTGCCAAGCTTCCAAAAACTACGAGTCTCTGAAATCTCAGCAAACATTTTTATACCCAATCTTGATGATACTTCCATTTAATGATCAGTACACCCATCCCACTTGGCTCACCAAATTTCGTTCTTCTAGGTCAAACCGTTCCTTTGCAGTAACGTTTTCATGCTTAGGTTTCACTCTGTTTTCTCCTATATGGATACATGTAGTTGGAACTCTAAATCAAACACGGTTTATGCTAGCTCGTTGAAACTTGGCACAATAATGTAGTTCCAAGTTCTTTCGCTATGGTTTTTGTCCTATTGAAGTAGCCCCAAGCAGAGACTGACGAGAATCACTTTCATTGAAAGGGGTTGCCAAGCTTCCAAAAAACTACGAGTTTCCTGAAATCTCAGCAAACATTTTTATACCCAATCTTGATGATACTTCCATTTAATGATCAGTACACGAATCCCACTTGGCTCACCAAATTTCGTTCTTCTAGGTTAAACCGTTCCTTTGCAGAAACCGTTTTCATGTTTAGATTTCACTCTGTTTTCTCCTATATGGATACATGTAGTTGGAACTCTAAATCAAACACGGTTTGTGCTAGCTCTTTGAAACTTGGCAAAATAATGTAGTTCCAAGTTCTTTCGCTATGGTTTGTGTCCTATTGAAGCAGCCCCAAGCAGAGACTGACGAGAATCACTTTCATTGAAAGGGGTTGCCAAGCTTCCAGAAAACTACGAGTTTACTGAAATCTCAGCAAACAATTTTCACCCAATCTTGATGATACTTCCATTTAATGATCAGTACACCAATCCCACTTGGTTCACCAAATTTGGTTCTTCTAGGTTAAATCGTTCTTTGCAGTAACCGTTTTCATGTTTAGGTTTCACTCTGTTTTCTCCTATATGGATACTTGTAGTTGGAACTCTAAATCAAACACGGTTTGTGCTAGCTCTTTGAAAACTTGGCAAAATAATGTAGTTCCAAGTTCTTTCGCTATGGTTTGTGTCCTATTGAAGTAGCCCCAAGCAGAGACTGACGAGAATCACTTTCATTGAAAGGGGTTGCCAAGCTTCCAAAAAACTACGAGTCTCTGAAATCTCAGCAAACATTTTTATACCCAATCTTGATGATACTTCCATTTAATGATCAGTACACCCATCCCACTTGGCTCACCAAATTTCGTTCTTCTAGGTCAAACCGTTCCTTTGCAGTAACCGTTTTCATGCTTAGGTTTCACTCTGTTTTCTCCTATATGGATACATGTAGTTGGAACTCTAAATCAAACACGGTTTATGCTAGCTCGTTGAAACTTGGCACAATAATGTAGTTCCAAGTTCTTTCGCTATGGTTTTTGTCCTATTGAAGTAGCCCCAAGCAGAGACTGACGAGAATCACTTTCATTGAAAGGGGTTGCCAAGGTTCCAAAAAACTACGAGTTTCCCTGAAATCTCAGCAAACATTTTTTCACCCAATCTTGATGATACTTCCATGTAATGATCAGTACACGAATCCCACTTGGCTCACCAAATTTCGTTCTTCTAGGTTAAACCGTTCCTTTGCAGTAACCGTTTTCATGTTTAGGTTTCACTCTGTTTTCTCCTGTATGGATACATGTAGTTGGAACTCTAAATCAAACACGGTTTGTGTTAGCTCTTTGAAACTAGGCACAATAATGTAGTTCCAAGTTCTATCGCTATGGTTTGTGTCCTATTGAAGTAGCCCCAAGCAGAGACTGACGAGAATCACTTTCATTGAAAGGGGTTGCCAATGTTCCAAAAAACTACTAGTTAAATGAAATCTCAGCAAACATTTTTTCACCCAATCTTGATGATACTTTCATTTACTTATCAGTACACGAATCCCACTTGGCTCACCAAATATCGTTCTTCTAGGTTAAACCGTTTCTTTGTAGTAACCCTTTTCATGTTTAGGTTTCACTCTGTTTTCTCCTATATGGATACATGTAGTTTGAACTCTAAATCAAACACGGTTTGTGCTAGCTCTTTGAAACTTGGCAAAATAATGTAGTTCCAAGTTCTTTCGCTATGGTTTTGTGTCCTATTGAAGTAGCCCCAAGCAGAGACTGACGAGAATCACTTTCATTGAAAGGTGTTGCCAAGCTTCCAAAAAACTACGAGTCTCTGAAATCTCAGCAAACATTTTATACCGAATCTTGATGATACTTCCATTTAATGATCAGTACACCAATCCCACTTGGCTCACCAAATTTCGTTCTTCTACGTTAAACCGTTCCTTTGCAGAAACCGTTTTCATGTTTAGATTTCACTCTGTTTTCTCCTATATGGATACATGTAGTTGGAACTCTAAATCAAACAGGGTTTGTGCTAGCTCATTGAAACTTGGCCCAATAATGTAGTTCCAAGTTCTATCGCTATGGTTTGTGTCCTATTGAAGTAGCCCCAAGCAGAGACTGACAAGAATCACTTTCATTGAAAGGGGTTGCCAAGCTTCCAGAAAACTACGAGTTTACTGAAATCTCAGCAAACAATTTTCACCCAATCTTGATGATACTTCCATTTAATGATCAGTACACCAATCCCACTTGGCTCACCAAATTTCGTTCTTCTAGGTTAAACCGTTCTTTGCAGTAACCGTTTTCATGTTTAGGTTTCACTCTGTTTTCTCCTATATGGATACATGTAGTTGGAACTCTAAATCAAACACGGTTTTTGCTAGCTCTTTGAAACTTGGCAAAATAATGTAGTTCCAAGTTCTTTCGCTATGGTTTGTGTCCTATTGAATTAGCCCCAAGCAGAGACTGACGGGAATCACTTTCATTGAAACGTGTTGCCAAGCTTCCAAAAAACTACGAGTCTCTGAAATCTCAGCAAATATTTTTATACCCAATCTTGATGATACTTCCATTTAATGATCAGTACACCAATCCCACTTGGCTCACCAAATTTCGTTCTTCTAGGTTAAACCGTTCCTTTGCAGAAACCGTTTTCATGTTTAGATTTCACTCTGTTTTCTCCTATATGGATACATGTAGTTGGAACTCTAAATCAAACACGGTTTGTGCTAGCTCTTTGAATCTTGGCACAATAATGTACTTCCAAGTTCTATCGCTATGGTTTGTGTCCTATTGAAGTAGCCCCAAGCACAGACTGACGAGAATCACTTTCATTGAAAGGGGTTGCCAAGCTTCCATAAAACTACGAGTTTCCTGAAATCTCAGGAAACATTTTTTCACCCCATCTTGATGATACTTTCATTTGCTTATCAGTACATGAATCCCACTTGGCTCACCAAATATCGTTCTTCTAGGTTAACCGTTTCTTTGTAGTAACCCTTTTCATGTTTAGGTTTCACTCTGTTTTCTCCTATATGGATACATGTAGTTGGAACTCTAAATCAAACACGGTTTGTGCTAGCTATTTGAAACTTGGCACAATAATGTAGTTCCCAGTTCTATCACTATGGTTTGTGTCCTATTGAAGTAGCGCCAAGCAGAGACTGACGAGAATCACTTTCATTGAAAGGAGTTGCCAAGCTTGCAAAAAACTACGAGTTTCCTGAAATCTCAGCAAACATTTTTTCCCCAATCTTGATGATACTTCCATTTAATGATCAGTACACCAATCCCACTTGGCTCACTAAATTTCGTTCTTCTAGGTTAAACCGTTCCTTTGCAGTAACCGTTTTCATGTTTAGGTTTCACTCTGTTTTCTCCTATATGGATACATGTAGTTGGAACTCTAAATCAAACACGGTTTGTGCTAGCTCTTTGAAACATGGCACAATAATGTAGTTCCAAGTTCTATCGCTATGGTTTGTGTCCTATTGAAGTAGCCCCAAGCAGAGACTGACGACAATCACTTTCTTTGAAAGGGGTTGCCAAGCTTCCAAAAATTACGAGTTTCCTGAAATCTCAGCAAACATTATTTCACCCAATCTTGATAATACTTGCAGGTAATGATCAGTACACCCATCCCACTTGGCTCACCAAATTTCGTTCTTCTAGGTCAAACAGTTCCTTTGCAGTAACCGTTTTCATGTTTAGGTTTCACTCTGTTTTCTCCTATATGGATACATGTTGTTGGAACTCTAAATCAAACACGGTTTGTGCTAGCCCTCTGAAACTTTGCACAATTATATAGTTCCAAGTTCTATCGCAATGGTTTGGGTCCTATTGAAGTAGCCCCAAGCAGAGACTGACGAGAATCACTTTCATTGAAAGGGGTTGCCAAGCTTCCAAAAACCGAGTTTCCTGAAATCTCAGCAAACATTTTTTCACCCAATCTTCATGATACTTCCTTTTAATGATCAGTACGCCAATACCACTTGGATCACAAATTTCATTCTTCTAGGTTAAACCGTTACTTTGCAGTAACCGTTTCATGTTTAGGTTTCACTCTGTTTTCTAATATATGGATACATGTAGTTGGAAATCTAAATCAAACACGGTTTGTGCTAGCTCTTTGAAACTTGGCACAATAATGTAGTTCCAAGTTCTATCGCTATGGTTTGTGTCCTATTGAAGTAGCCCCAAGCAGAGACTGACGAGAATCACTTTCATTGAAAGGGGTTTGCCAAGCTTCCAAAAAACTACGAGTTTCCTGAAATCTCAGCAAACATTTTTTAACCCAATCTTGATGATACTTGCAGGTAATGATCAGCCCACCAATCCCACTTGGCTCACCGAATTTCGTTCTTCTAGGTTAAACCGTTCCTTTGCAGTTACCGTTTTCATGTTTAGGTTGCACTCTGTTTTCTCCTATATGGATACATGTAGTTGGAAAACTAAATAAAACACGGTTTGTGCTAGCTCTTTGAAACTACGCACAATAATGTAGTTCCAAGTTCTATCGCTATGGTTTGTGTCCTATTGAAGTAGCCCCAAGCAGAGACTGATGAGAATCACTTTCATTGAAAGGGGTTGCCAAGCTTCCAAAAAACTACGAGTTTCCTGAAATCACAGCAAACATTTTTTCACCCAATCTTGATGATATTTGCAGGTAATGATCAGTACACCAATCCCACTTGGATCACCAAATTTCGTTCTTCTAGGTTAAACCTTTTCTTTGCAATAACCGTTTTCATGTTTGGGTTTCACTCTGTTTTCTCCTATATGGATACATGTAGTTGGAACTCTAAATCAAACACGGTTTGTGCTAGCTCTTTGAAACTTGGCACAATAATGTAGTTCCAAGTTCTATCGCTATGGTTTGTGTCCTATTGAAGTAGCCCCAAGCAGAGACTGACGAGAATCACTTTCATTGAAGGAGTTTCAAGCTTCCAAAAAACTACGAGTTTCCTGAAATCTCAGCAAACATTTTTTCAACCAATTTGTTGATACTGGCAGGTAATGATCAGTGCACCAGTCCCACTAGGCTCACCAAATTTCGTTCTTCTAGGTTAAATCGTTCGTTTGCAGTAACCGTTTTCATGTTTAGGTATCAATCTGTTTTCTCCTATATGGATACATGTAGTTGGAACTCTAAATCAAACACGGTTTGTGCTAGCTCTTTGAAACTTGGCACAATAATGTAGTTACAAGTTCTATCACTATGGTTTGTGTCCTATTGAAGTAGCCCCAAGCAGAGACTGACGAGAATCACTTTCATTGAAAGGGGTTGCCAAGCTTCCAAAAAACAACGAGTTTCCTGGAAATCTCAGCAAACATTTTTCACCCAATCTTGATGATACTTCCAGGTAATGATTAGCCGACCAATCCCACTTGGCTCACCGAATTTCGTTCTTCTAGGTTAAACCGTTCCTTTGCAGTAACCGTTTTCATGTTTAGGTTTCACTCTGTTTTCTCCTATATGGATACATGTATTTGGAACTCTAAATCAAACACGGTTTGTGGTAGCTCTTTGAAAGTTGTCACAATAATGTAGTTACAAGTTCTATCGCTATGGTTTGTGTCCTATTGAAGTAGCCCCAAGCAGAGACTGACGAGAATCACTTTCATTGAAAGGGGTTGCCAAGCTTCCAAAAAACTACGAGTTTCCTGAAATCTCAGCAAACATTTTCTTCACCCAATCTTGATGATACTGGCTGGTAATGATCAGTACACCAATCCCAATTGGCTCACCAAATTTCGTTATTCCAGGTTAAACCGTTCCTTTGCAGTAACCGTTTTCATGTTTAGGTTTCACTCTGTTTTCTCCTATATGGATACATGTAGTTGGAACTCTAAATCAAACACGGTTTGTGCTAGCTCTTTGAAACTTGGCACAATAATGTAGTTCCAAGTTCTATCGCTATGGTTTGTGTCCTCTTGATGTAGCGCCAAGCAGAGACTGAGGAGAATCACTTTCATTGAAAGGGGTTGCCAAGCTTCCAAAAACTACGAGTTTCCTGAAATCTCAGGAAACATTTTTTTCACCCCATCTTGATGATACTTCCATTTAATGACCAGTACACGAATCCCACTTGGCTCACCAAATTTCGTTCTTCTAGGTTAACCGTTCCCTTTGCAGTAACCGTTTTCATGTTTAGGTTTCACTCTGCTTTCTCCTATATGGATACATGTAGTTGGAACTCTAAATCAAACACGGTTTGTGCTAGCTCTTTGAAACTTGGCACAATAATGTAGTTCCAAGTTCTATCGCTATGGTTTGTGTCCTATTGAAGTAGCCCCAAGCAGAGACTGACGAGAATCACTTTCATTGAAAGGGGTTGCCAAACTTCCAATAAACTACTAGTTAAATGTAATCTCAGCAAATATTTTTTAACCCAATCTTGATGATACTTCCATTTAATGATCAGTACACCAATCCCACTTAGCTCACCAAATTTCGATCTTCTAGGTTAAACAGTTTCTTTGAAGTAACCCTTTTCATGTTTAGGTTTCACTCTGTTTTCTCCTATATGGATACGTGTAGTTGGAACTCTAAATTAAACACGGTTTGTGCTAGCTCATTGAAACTTGGCACAATAATGTAGTTCCCAGTTCTATCACTATGGTTTGTGTCCTATTGAAGTAGCCCCAAGCAGAGACTGACGAGAATCTCTTTCATTGAAAGGAGTTGCCAAGCTTCCAAAAAACTACGAGTTTCCTGAAATCTCAGGAAATATTTTTTCACCAATCTTGATGATACTTCCATTTAATGATCAGTACACCAATCCCACTTGGCTCACCAAATTTCGTTCTTCTAGGTTAAACCGTTTCTTTGCAGTAACCCTTTTCATGTTTAGGTTTCACTCTGTTTTCTCCTATATGGATACATGTAGTTGGAACTCTAAATCAAAACGGTTGGTGCTAGCTCTTTGAAACTTAGCACAATAATGTAGTTCCAAGTTCTATCGCTATGGTTTGTGTCCTCTTGAAGTAGCCCCAAGCAGAGACTGACGAGAATCACTTTCATTGAAAGGGGTTGCCAAGCTTCCAAAAAACTACGAGTTTCCTGAAATCTCAGCAAACAATTTTCACCCAATCTTGATGATACTTCCATTTAATGATCAGTACACCAATCCCACTTGGCTCACCAAATTTCGTTCTTCTAGGTTAAACCGTTCTTTGCAGTAACCGTTTTCATGTTTAGGTTTCACTCTGTTTTCTCCTATATGGATACATGTAGTTGGAACTCTAAATCAAACACGGTTTGTGCTAGCTCTTTGAAACTAGGCAAAATAATGTAGTTCCAAGTTCTTTCGCTATGGTTTGTGTCCTATTGAAGTAGTCCCAAGCAGATACTGACGGGAATCACTTTCATTGAAACGTGTTGCCAAGCTTCCAAAAAACTACGAGTCTCTAAAATCTCAGCAAACATTTTTTCACCCAATCTTGATGATACTTCCATTTAATATTCAGGCGACCAATCCCACTTGGCTCACCAAATTTCGTTCTTCTAGGTTAAAACGTTCTTTGCAGTAACCGTTTTCATGTTTAGGTTTCACTCTGTTTTCTCCTGTATGGATACATGTAGTTGGAACTCTAAATCAAACACGGTTTGTGCTAGCTCTTTGAAACTTGGCAAAATAATGTACTTCCAAGTTCTTTCGCTATGGTTTGTGTCCTATTGAAGTAGCCCCAAACAGAGACTCACGAGAATCACTTTCATTGAAAGGGGTTGCCAAGCTTCCAAAAAACTACGAGTCTCTGAAATCTCAGCAAACATTTTATACCCAATCGTGATGATAATTCCATTTAATGATCAGTACACCCATCCCACTTGGCTCACCAAATTTCGTTCTTCTAGGTCAAACCGTTCCTTTGCAGTAACCGTTTTCATGCTTAGGTTTCACTCTGTTTTCTCCTATATGGATACATGTAGTTGGAACTCTAAATCAAACACGGTTTGTGCTAGCTCTTTGAATCTTGGCACAATAATGTACTTCCAAGTTCTATCGCTATGGTTTGTGTCCTATTGAAGTAGCCCCAAGCACAGACTGACGAGAATCACTTTCATTGAAAGGGGTTGCCAAGCTTCCATAAAACTACGAGTTTCCTGAAATCTCAGGAAACATTTTTTCACCCCATCTTGATGATACTTTCATTTGCTTATCAGTACATGAATCCCACTTGGCTCACCAAATATCGTTCTTCTAGGTTAAACCGTTTCTTTGTAGTAACCCTTTTCATGTTTAGATTTCACTCTGTTTTCTCCTATATGGATACATGTAGTTGGAACTCTAAATCAAACACGGTTTGTGCTAGCTATTTGAAACTTGGCACAATAATGTAGTTCCCAGTTCTATCACTATGGTTTGTGTCCTATTGAAGTAGCGCCAAGCAGAGACTGACGAGAATCACTTTCATTGAAAGGAGTTGCCAAGCTTGCAAAAAACTACGAGTTTCCTGAAATCTCAGCAAACATTTTTTCCCCAATCTTGATGATACTTCCATTTAATGTTCAGTACACCAATCCCACTTGGCTCACCAAATTTCGTTCTTCTAGGTTAAACCGTTTCTTTGCAGTAACCGTTTTCATGTTTAGGTTTCACTCTGTTTTCTCCTATATGGATACATGTAGTTGGAACTCTAAATCAAACACGGTTTGTGTTAGCTCTTTGAAACTAGGCACAATAATGTAGTTCCAAGTTCTATCGCTATGGTTTGTGTCCTATTGAAGTAGCCCCATGCAGAGACTGACGACAATCACTTTCTTTGAAAGGGGTTTCCAAGCTTCCAAAAAATTACGAGTTTCCTGAAATCTCAGCAAACATTATTTCACCCAATATTGATAATACATGCAGGTAATGATCAGTACACCTATCCCACTTGGCTCACCAAATTTCGTTCTTCTAGGTCAAACAGTTCCTTTGCAGTAACCGTTTTCATGTTTAGGTTTCACTCTGTTTTCTCCTATATGGATACATGTAGTTGGAACTCTAAATCAAACACGGTTTGTGCTAGCTCTTTGAAACTTGGCACAATAATGTAGTTCCAAGTTCTATCGCTATGGTTTGTGTCCTATTGAAGTAGCCCCAAGCAGAGACTGACGAGAATCACTTTCATTGAAGGAGTTTTCAAGCTTCCAAAAAACTACGAGTTTCCTGAAATCTCAGCAAACATTTTTTCAACCAATTTGTTGATACTGGCAGGTAATGATCAGTGCACCAGTCCCACTAGGCTCACCAAATGTCGTTCTTCTAGGTTAAATCGTTCGTTTGCAGTAACCGTTTTCATGTTTAGGTATCAATCTGTTTTCTCCTATATGGATACATGTAGTTGGAACTCTAAATCAAACACGGTTTGTGCTAGCTCTTTGAAACTTGGCATAATAATGTAGTTACAAGTTCTATCACTATGGTTTGTGTCCTATTGAAGTAGCCCCAAGCAGAGACTGAGGAGAATCACTTTCATTGAAAGGGGTTGCCAAGCTTCCAAAAAACAACGAGTTTCCTGAAATCTCAGCAAACATTTTTTCACCCAATCTTGATGATACTTCCAGGTAATGATTAGCCGACCAATCCCACTTGGCTCACCGAATTTCGTTCTTCTAGGTTAAACCGTTCCTTTGCAGTAACCGTTTTCATGTTTAGGTTTCACTCTGTTTTCTCCTATATGGATACATGTATTTGGAACTCTAAATCAAACACGGTTTGTGGTAGCTCTTTGAAAGTTGTCACAATAATGTAGTTCCAAGTTCTATCGCTATGGTTTGTGTCCTATTGAAGTAGCCCCAAGCAGAGACTGACGAGAATCACTTTCATTGAAAGGGGTTGCCAAGCTTCCAAAAAACTACGAGTTTCCTGAAATCTCAGCAAACATTTCTTCACCCAATCTTGATGATACTGGCTGGTAATGATCAGTACACCAATCCCAATTGGCTCACCAAATTTCGTTATTCCAGGTTAAACCGTTCCTTTGCAGTAACCGTTTTCATGTTTAGGTTTCACTCTGTTTTCTCCTATATGGATACATGTAGTTGGAACTCTAAATCAAACACGGTTTGTGCTAGCTCTTTGAAACTTGGCACAATAATGTAGTTCCAAGTTCTATCGCTATGGTTTGTGTCCTCTTGATGTAGCGCCAAGCAGAGACTGAGGAGAATCACTTTCATTGAAAGGGGTTGCCAAGCTTCCAAAAAACTACGAGTTTCCTGAAATCTCAGGAAACATTTTTTCACCCCATCTTGATGATACTTCCATTTAATGACCAGTACACGAATCCCACTTGGCTCACCAAATTTCGTTCTTCTAGGTTAAACCGTTCCTTTGCAGTAACCGTTTTCATGTTTAGGTTTCACTCTGTTTTCTCCTATATGGATACATGTAGTTGGAACTCTAAATCAAACACGGTTTGTGCTAGCTCTTTGAAACTTGGCACAATAATGTAGTTCCAAGTTCTATCGCTATGGTTTGTGTCCCTATTGAAGTAGCCCCAAGCAGAGACTGACGAGAATCACTTTCATTGAAAGGGGTTGCCAAGCTTCCAAAAACTACTAGTTAAATGAAATCTCAGCAAATATTTTTTAACCCAATCTTGATGATACTTCCATTTAATGATCAGTACACCAATCCCACTTAGCTCACCAAATTTCGATCTTCTAGGTTAAACAGTTTCTTTGAAGTAACCCTTTTCATGTTTAGGTTTCACTCTGTTTTCTCCTATATGGATACGTGTAGTTGGAACTCTAAATCAAACACGGTTTCTGGTAGCTATTTGAAACTTGTCACAATAATGTAGTTCCCAGTTCTATCACTATGGTTTGTGTCTATTGAAGTAGCCCCAAGCAGAGACTGACGAGAATCTCTTTCATTGAAAGGAGTTGCCAAGCTTCCAAAAAACTACGAGTTTCCTGAAATCTCAGGAAATATTTTTTCACCAATCTTGATGATACTTCCATTTAATGATCAGTACACCAATCCCACTTGGCTCACCAAATTTCGTTCTTCTAGGTTAAACCGTTTCTTTGCAGTAACCCTTTTCATGTTTAGGTTTCACTCTGTTTTCTCCTATATGGATACATGTAGTTGGAACTCTAAATCAAACACGGTTTGTGCTAGCTCTTTGAAACTAGGCAAAATAATGTAGTTCCAAGTTCTTTCGCTATGGTTTGTGTCCTATTGAAGTAGTCCCAAGCAGAGACTGACGGGAATCACTTTCATTGAAACGTGTTGCCAAGCTTCCAAAAAACTACGAGTCTCTAAAATCTCAGCAAACATTTTTTCACCCAATCTTGATGATACTTCCATTTAATATTCAGGCGACCAATCCCACTTGGCTCACCAAATTTCGTTCTTCTAGGTTAAAACGTTCTTTGCAGTAACCGTTTTCATGTTTACGTTTCACTCTGTTTTCTCCTGTATGGATACATGTAGTTGGAACTCTAAATCAAACACGGTTTGTGCTAGCTCTTTGAAACTTGGCAAAATAATGTACTTCCAAGTTCTTTCGCTATGGTTTGTGTCCTATTGAAGTAGCCCCAAACAGAGACTCACGAGAATCACTTTCATTGAAAGGGGTTGCCAAGCTTCCAAAAAACTACGAGTCTCTGAAATCTCAGCAAACATTTTTATACCCAATCGTGATGATAATTCCATTTAATGATCAGTACACCCATCCCACTTGGCTCACCAAATTTCGTTCTTCTAGGTCAAACCGTTCCTTTGCAGTAACCGTTTTCATGCTTAGGTTTCACTCTGTTTTCTCCTATATGGATACATGTAGTTGGAACTCTAAATCAAACACGGTTTATGCTAGCTCGTTGAAACTTGGCACAATAATGTAGTTCCAAGTTCTTTCGCTATGGTTTTTGTCCTATTGAAGTAGCCCCAAGCAGAGACTGACGAGAATCACTTTCATTGAAAGGGGTTGCCAAGCTTCCAAAAAACTACGAGTTTCCTGAAATCTCAGCAAACATTTTTTCACCCAATCTTGATGATACTTCCATTTAATGATCAGTACAAGAATCCCACTTGGCTCACCAAATTTCGTTCTTCTAGGTTAAACCGTTACTTTGCAGTAACCGTTTTCATGTTTAGGTTTCACTCTGTTTTCTCCTATATGGATACATGTAGTTGGAACTCTAAATCAAACACGGTTTGTGTTAGCTCTTTGAAACTAGGCACAATAATGTAGTTCCAAGTTCTATCGCTATGGTTTGTGTCCTATTGAAGTAGCCCCATGCAGAGACTGACGACAATCACTTTCTTTGAAAGGGGTTTCCAAGCTTCCAAAAAATTACGAGTTTCCTGAAATCTCAGCAAACATTATTTCACCCAATATTGATAATACTTGCAGGTAATGATCAGTACACCTATCCCACTTGGCTCACCAAATTTCGTTCTTCTAGGTCAAACAGTTCCTTTGCAGTAACCGTTTTCATGTTTAGGTTTCACTCTGTTTTCTCCTATATGGATACATGTAGTTGGAACTCTAAATCAAACACGGTTTGTGCTAGCTCTTTGAAACTTGGCACAATAATGTAGTTCCAAGTTCTATCGCTATGGTTTGTGTCCTATTGAAGTAGCCCCAAGCAGAGACTGACGAGAATCACTTTCATTGAAGGAGTTTTCAAGCTTCCAAAAAACTACGAGTTTCCTGAAATCTCAGCAAACATTTTTTCAACCAATTTGTTGATACTGGCAGGTAATGATCAGTGCACCAGTCCCACTAGGCTCACCAAATGTCGTTCTTCTAGGTTAAATCGTTCGTTTGCAGTAACCGTTTTCATGTTTAGGTATCAATCTGTTTTCTCCTATATGGATACATGTAGTTGGAACTCTAAATCAAACACGGTTTGTGCTAGCTCTTTGAAACTTGGCATAATAATGTAGTTACAAGTTCTATCACTATGGTTTTGTGTCCTATTGAAGTAGCCCCAAGCAGAGACTGACGAGAATCACTTTCATTGAAAGGGGTTGCCAAGCTTCCAAAAAACAACGAGTTTCCTGAAATCTCAGCAAACATTTTTTTCACCCAATCTTGATGATACTTCCAGGTAATGATTAGCCGACCAATCCCACTTGGCTCACCGAATTTCGTTCTTCTAGGTTAAACCGTTCCTTTGCAGTAACCGTTTTCATGTTTAGGTTTCACTCTGTTTTCTCCTATATGGATACATGTATTTGGAACTCTAAATCAAACACGGTTTGTGGTAGCTCTTTGAAAGTTGTCACAATAATGTAGTTCCAAGTTCTATCGCTATGGTTTGTGTCCTATTGAAGTAGCCCCAAGCAGAGACTGACGAGAATCACTTTCATTGAAAGGGGTTGCCAAGCTTCCAAAAAACTACGAGTTTCCTGAAATCTCAGCAACATTTCTTCACCCAATCTTGATGATACTGGCTGGTAATGATCAGTACACCAATCCCAATTGGCTCACCAAATTTCGTTATTCCAGGTTAAACCGTTCCTTTGCAGTAACCGTTTTCATGTTTAGGTTTCACTCTGTTTTCTCCTATATGGATACATGTAGTTGGAACTCTAAATCAAACACGGTTTGTGCTAGCTCTTTGAAACTTGGCACAATAATGTAGTTCCAAGTTCTATCGCTATGGTTTGTGTCCTCTTGATGTAGCGCCAAGCAGAGACTGAGGAGAATCACTTTCATTGAAAGGGGTTGCCAAGCTTCCAAAAAACTACGAGTTTCCTGAAATCTCAGGAAACATTTTTTCACCCCATCTTGATGATACTTCCATTTAATGACCAGTACACGAATCCCACTTGGCTCACCAAATTTCGTTCTTCTAGGTTAAACCGTTCCTTTGCAGTAACCGTTTTCATGTTTAGGTTTCACTCTGTTTTCTCCTATATGGATACATGTAGTTGGAACTCTAAATCAAACACGGTTTGTGCTAGCTCTTTGAAACTTGGCACAATAATGTAGTTCCAAGTTCTATCGCTATGGTTTGTGTCCTATTGAAGTAGCCCCAAGCAGAGACTGACGAGAATCACTTTCATTGAAAGGGGTTGCCAAGCTTCCAAAAAACTACTAGTTAAATGAAATCTCAGCAAATATTTTTTAACCCAATCTTGATGATACTTCCATTTAATGATCAGTACACCAATCCCACTTAGCTCACCAAATTTCGATCTTCTAGGTTAAACAGTTTCTTTGAAGTAACCCTTTTCATGTTTAGGTTTCACTCTGTTTTCTCCTATATGGATACGTGTAGTTGGAACTCTAAATCAAACACGGTTTCTGGTAGCTATTTGAAACTTGTCACAATAATGTAGTTCCCAGTTCTATCACTATGGTTTGTGTCCTATTGAAGTAGCCCAAGCAGAGACTGACGAGAATCTCTTTCATTGAAAGGAGTTGCCAAGCTTCCAAAAAACTACGAGTTTCCTGAAATCTCAGGAAATATTTTTTCACCAATCTTGATGATACTTCCATTTAATGATCAGTACACCAATCCCACTTGGCTCACCAAATTTCGTTCTTCTAGGTTAAACCGTTTCTTTGCAGTAACCCTTTTCATGTTTAGGTTTCACTCTGTTTTCTCCTATATGGATACATGTAGTTGGAACTCTAAATCAAACACGGTTTGTGCTAGCTCTTTGAAACTAGGCAAAATAATGTAGTTCCAAGTTCTTTCGCTATGGTTTGTGTCCTATTGAAGTAGTCCCAAGCAGAGACTGACGGGAATCACTTTCATTGAAACGTGTTGCCAAGCTTCCAAAAACTACGAGTCTCTAAAATCTCAGCAAACATTTTTTCACCCAATCTTGATGATACTTCCATTTAATATTCAGGCGACCAATCCCACTTGGCTCACCAAATTTCGTTCTTCTAGGTTAAAACGTTCTTTGCAGTAACCGTTTTCATGTTTAGGTTTCACTCTGTTTTCTCCTGTATGGATACATGTAGTTGGAACTCTAAATCAAACACGGTTTGAGCTAGCTGTTTGAAACTTGGCACAATAATGTACTTCCAAGTTCTTTCGCTATGGTTTGTGTCCTATTGAAGTAGCCCCAAGCAGAGACTGACGAGAATCACTTTCATTGAAAGGGGTTGCCAAGGTTCCAAAAAACTACTAGTTAAATGAAATCTCAGCAAACATTTTTTCACCCAATCTTGATGATACTTTCATTTACTTGTCAGTACACGAATCCCACTTGGCTCACCAAATATCGTTCTTCTAGGTAAACCGTTTCTTTGTAGTAACCCTTTTCATGTTTAGGTTTCACTCTGTTTTCTCCTATATGGATACATGTAGTTGGAACTCTAAATCAAATACGGTTTGTGCTAGGTATTTGAAACTTGCACAATAATGTAGTTCCCAGTTCTATCACTATGGTTTGTGTCCTATTGAAGTAGCCCCAAGCAGAGACTGACGAGAATCACTTTCATTGAAAGGAGTTGCCAAGCTTCCAAAAAACTACGAGTTTCCTGAAATCTCAGCAAACATTTTTTCACAAAATCTTGATGATACTTCCATGTAATGATCAGTACACCAATCCCTCTTGGCTCACCAAATTTCGTTCTTCTAGGTTAAACCGTTTGCAGTAACAGTTTTCATGTTTAGGTTTCACTCTGTTTTCTCCTATATGGATACATGTATTTGGAACTCTAAATCAAACACGGTTTGTGCTAGCTCTTTGAAACTTGGCACAATAATGTAGTTCCAAGTTCTATCGCTATGGTTTGTGTCCTCTTGATGTAGCGCCAAGCAGAGACTGACGAGAATGACTTTCATTGAAAGGGGTTGCCAAGCTTCCAAATAACTACGAGTTTCCTGATATATCAGCAAACATTTTTTCACCCAATCTTGTTGATACTTCCATTTAATGATCAGTACACGAATCCCACTTGGCTCACCAAATTTCGTTCTTCTAGGTTAAACCGTTCCTTTGCAGAAACCGTTTTCATGTTTAGGTTTCACTCTGTTTTCTCCTATATGGATACATGTAGTTGGAACTCTAAATCAAACACGGTTTGAGCTAGCTGTTTGAAACTTGGCACAATAATGTAGTTCCAAGTTCTATTGCTATGGTTTGTGTCCTATTGAAGTAGCCCCAAGCAGAGACTGACGAGAATCACTTTCATTGAAAGGGGTTGCCAAGCTTCCAAAAAACTACGAGTTTCCTGAAATCTCAGCAAACATTTTTTTCACCCAATCTTGATGATACTTCCATTTAATGATCAGTACACCAATCCCACTTGGCTCACCAAATTTCGTTCTTCTAGGTCAAACCGTTCCTTTGCAGTAACCGTTTTCATGCTTAGGTTTCACTCTGTTTTCTCCTATATGGATACATGTAGTTGGAACTCTAAATCAAACACGGTTTATGCTAGCTCGTTGAAACATGGCACAATAATGTAGTTCCAAGTTCTTTCGCTATGGTTTTTGTCCTATTGAAGTAGCCCCAAGCAGAGACTGACGAGAATCACTTTCATTAAAAGGGGTTGCCAAGCTTCCAAAAAACTACGAGTTTCCTGAAATCTCAGCAAACATTTTTTTCACCCAATCTTGATGATACTTCCATTTAATGATCAGTACACGAATCCCACTTGGCTCACCAAATTTCGTTCTTCTAGGTTAAACCTTTACTTTGCAGTAACCGTTTTCATGTTTAGGTTTCACTCTGTTTTCTCCTATATGGATACATGTCGTTGGAACTCTAAATCAAACACGGTTGTGCTAGCTATTTGAAACTTGGCACAATAATGTAGTTCCAAGTTCTATCGCTATGGTTTGTTTCCTATTGAAGTAGCCCCAAGCAGAGACTGACGAGAATCACTTTCATTGAAAGGGGTTGCCAAGCTTCCAAAAAACCGAGTTTCCTGAAATCTCAGCAAACATTTTTTCACCCAATCTTGATGATACTTCCATTTAATGATCAGTACACCAATACCACTTGGATCACCAAATTTCATTCTTCTAGGTTAAACCGTTACTTTGCAGTAACGTTTTCATGTTTAGGTTTCACTCTGTTTTCTGCTATATGGATACATGTAGTTGGAACTCTAAATCAAACACGGTTTGTGCTAGCTCTTTGAAAATTGGCACAATAATGCAGTTCCCAAGTTCTATCGCTATGGGTTGTGTCCTATTGAAGTAGCCCCAAGCAGAGACTGACGAGAATCTCTTTCATTGAAAGGGGTTGCCAAGCTTCCAAAAAACCACTAGTTAAATGAAATCTCAGCAAATATTTTTTTCACCCAATCTTGATGATACTTCCATTTAATGATCAGTACACCAATCCCACTTGGCTCACCAAATTTTGATCTTCTAGGTTAAACCGTTTCTTTGCAGTAACCCTTTTCATGTTTAGGTTTCACTCTGTTTTCTCCTATATGGATACGTGTAGTTGGAACTCTAAATCAAACACGGTTTGTGGTAGCTATTTGAAACTTGTCACAATAATGTAGTTCCCAGTTCTATCACTATGGTTTGTGTCCTATTGAAGTAGCCCCAAGCAGAGACTGACGAGAATCTCTTTCATTGAAAGGAGTTGCCAAGCTTCCAAAAACTACGAGTTTCCTGAAATCTCAGGAAATATTTTTTCACCAATCTTGATGATACTTCCATTTAATGATCAGTACACCAATCCCACTTGGCTCACCAAATTTCCTTCTTCTAGGTTAAACCGTTTCTTTGCAGTAACCCTTTTCATGTTTAGGTTTCACTCTGTTTTCTCCTATATGGATACATGTAGTTGGAACTCTAAATCAAAACGGTTGGTGCTAGCTCTTTGAAACTTAGCACAATAATGTAGTTCCAAGTTCTATCGCTATGGTTTTTATCCTCTTGAAGTAGCCCCAAGCAGAGACTGACGAGAATCACTTTCATGAAAGGGGTTGCCAAGCTTCGAAAAAACTACGAGTTTCCTGAAATCTCAGCAAACAATTTTCACCCAATCTTGATGATACTTCCATTTAATGATCAGTACACCAATCCCACTTGGCTCACCAAATTTCGTTCTTCTAGGTTAAACCGTTCCTTTGCAGTAACCGTTTTCATGTTTAGGTTTCACTCTGTTTTCTCCTATATGGATACATGTCGTTGGAACTCTAAATCAAACACGGTTTTTGCTAGCTCTTTGAAACTAGGCAAAATAATGTAGTTCCAAGTTCTTTCGCTATGGTTTGTGTCCTATTGAAGTAGCCCCAAGCAGAGACTGACGGGAATCACTTTCATTGAAACGTGTTGCCAAGCTTCCAAAAAACTACGAGTCTCTGAAATCTCAGCAAACATTTTTATACCCAATCTTGATGATACTTCCATTTAATGATCAGTACACCAATCCACTGGGTCACCAAATTTCGTTCTTCTAGGTTAAACCGTTCTTTGCAGTTACTTTTCATGTTTAGGTTTCACTCTGTTTTCTCCTATATGGATAAATGTAGTTGGAACTATAAATCAAACACGGTTGTGCTAGCTATTTGAAACTTGGCACAATAATGTAGTTCCAAGTTCTATCGCTATGGTTTGTGTCCTATTGAAGTAGCCCCAAGCAGAGACTGACGAGAATCACTTTCATTGAAAGGGTTGCCAAGCTTCCAAAAACCGAGTTTCCTGAAATCTCAGCAAACATTTTTTCACCCAATCTTGATGATACTTCCATTTAATGATCAGTACACCAATCCCACTTGGATCACCAAATTTCATTCTTCTAGGTTAAAACCGTTCCTTTGCAGTAACCCTTTTCATGTTTAGGTTTCACTCTGTTTTCTCCTATATGGATACATGTAGTTGGAACTCTAAATCAAACACGGTTTGTGTTAGCTCTTTGAAACTAGGCACAATAATGTAGTTCTAAATTCTATCGCTATGGTTTGTGTCCTATTGAAGTAGCCCCAAGCAGAGACTGACGAGAATCACTTTCATTGAAAAGGGTTGCCAAGCTTCCAAAAACGATTTCCTTTTGAAATCTCAGCAAACATTTTTTCACCCAATCTTGATGATACTTCCATTTACTGATCAGTACACCAATCCCACTTGGATCACCAAATTTCATTCTTCTAGTTAAAACCGTTCCTTTGCAGTAACCGTTTTCATGTTTAGGTTTCACTCTGTTTTCTCCTATATGGATACATGTAGTTGGAACTCTAAATCAAACACGGTTTGTGCTAGCTCTTTGATACTTGGCAAAATAATGTAGTTCCAAGTTCTTTCGCTATGGTTTGTGTCCTATTGAAGTAGCCCCAAGCAGAGACTGACAAGAATCACTTTCATTGAAAGGTGTTGCCAAGCTTCCAAAAAACTACGAGTCTCTGAAAATCTCAGCAAACATTTTTATACCCAATCTTGATGATACTTCCATTTAAATGATCAGTACACCCATCCCACTTGGCTCACCAAATTTCGTTCTTCTAGGTCAAACCGTTCCTTTGCAGTAACCGTTTTCATGCTTAGGTTTCACTCTGTTTTCTCCTATATGGATACATGTAGTTGGAACTCTAAATCAAACACGGTTTATGCTAGCTCGTTGAAACTTGGCACAATAATGTAGTTCCAAGTTCTTTCACTATGGTTTTTGTCCTATTGAAGTAGCCCCAAGCAGAGACTGACGAGAATCACTTTCATTGAAAGGGGTTGCCAAGCTTCCAAAAAACTACGAGTTTCCTGAAATCTCAGCAAACATTTTTCACCCAATCTTGATGATACTTCCATTTAATGATCAGTACACGAATCCCACTTGGCTCACCAAATTTCGTTCTTCTAGGTTAAACCGTTCCTTTGCAGTAACCGTTTTCATGTTTAGGTTTCACTCTGTTTTCTCCCATATGGATACATGTAGTTGGAACTCTAAATCAAACACGGTTGTGTTAGCTCTTTGAAACTAGGCACAATAATGTAGTTCCAAGTTCTATCGCTATGGTTTGTGTCCTATTGAAGTAGCCCCAAGCAGAGACTGACGAGAATCACTTTCATTGAAAGGGTTGCCAAGGTTCCAAAAAACTACTAGTTAAATGAAATCTCAGCAAACATTTTTTCACCCAATCTTGATGATACTTTCATTTACTTATCAGTACACGAATCCCACTTGGCTCACCAAATTTCGTTCTTCTAGGTTAAACCGTTCCTTTGCAGTAACCGTTTTCATGTTTAGGTTTCACTCTGTTTTCTCCTATATGTATACATGTATGTGGAACTCTAAATCAAACACGGTTTGTGTTAGCTCTTTGAAACTAGGCACAATAATGTAGTTCCAAGTTCTATCGCTATGGTTTGTGTCCTATTGAAGTAGCCCCAAGCAGAGACTGACGAGAATCACTTTCATTGAAAGGGGTGCCAAGCTTCCAAAAACCGAGTTTCCTGAAATCTCAGCAAACATTTTTCACCCAATCTTGATGATACTTCCATTTAATGATCACTACACCAATCCCACTTGGATCACCAAATTTCATTCTTCTAGTTAAAACCGTTCATTTGCAGTAACCGTTTTCATGTTTAGGTTTCACTCTGTTTTCTCCTATATGGATACATGTAGTTGGAACTCTAAATCAAACACGGTTTGTGCTAGCTCTTTGAAACTTGGCACAATAATGTAGTTCCAAGTTCTATCGCTATGGTTTGTGTCCTATTGAAGTAGCCCAAGCAGAGACTGACGAGAATCACTTTCATTGAAAGGGGTTGCCAAGCTTCCAAAAAACTACGAGTTTCCTGAAATCTCAGCAAATATTTTTTCACCCAATCTTGATGATACTTCCATTTAATGATCAGTACACCAATCCCACTTGGCTCACCAAATTTCGTTCTTCTAGGTTAACCGTTCTTTGCAGTAACCCTTTTCATGTTTAGGTTTCACTCTGTTTTATCCAATATGGATACATGCAGTTGGAACTCTGAATCAAACACGGTTTATGCTAGATTTTGAAACTTGGGAAAATAATGTAGTTCCAAGTTCTATCGCTATGGTTTGTGTCCTATTGAAGTAGCCCCCAAGCAGAGACTGACGAGAATCACTTTCATTGAAAGGGGTTGCCAAGCTTCCATAAACTACGAGTTTCCTGAAATCTCAGCAAACATTTTTCACCCAATCTTGATGATACTTCCATTTAATGATCAGTACACCAATCCCACTTGACTCACCAAATTTCGTTCTTCTAGGTTAAACCGTTCCTTTGCAGTAACCGTTTTCATGTTTAGGTTTCACCATGTTTTCTCCTATATGGATAAATGTAGTTGGAACTCTAAATCAAAACGGTTGGTGCTAGCTCTTTGAAACTTGGCACAATAATGTAATTAAAAGTTCTATCGCTATGCTTTGTGTCCTATTGAAGTAGCCCCAAGCAGAGACTGACGAGAATCACTTTCATTGAAAGGGGTTGCCAAGCTTCCAAAAAACTACGAGTTTCCTGAAATCTCAGCAAACATTTTTTTCACCCAATCTTGATGATACTTGCATTTAATGATCAGTACACCAATCCCACTTGGCTCACCAAATTTCGATCTTCTAGTTTAAAACGTTTCTTTGCAGTAACCCTTTTCATGTTTAGGTTTCACTCTGTTTTCTCCTATATGGATACATGTATTTGGAACTCTAAATCAAACACGGTTTGTCCTAGCTCTTTGAAACTTGGCTCAATAATGTAGTTCCAAGTTCTATTGCTATGGTTTGTGTCCTATTGAAGTAGCCCCAAGCAGAGACTGACGAGAATCACTTTCATTGAAAGGGGTTGCCAAGCTTCCAAAAAACTGCGAGTGTCTGAAATCTCAGCAAATATTTTTTAACCCAATCTTGATGATAGTTCCATTTAAAGATCAGTACACCAATCCCACTTGGCTCACCAAATTTCATTTTTCTAGGTTAAACCGTTTCTTTGCAGTAACCCTTTTCATGTTTAGGTTTCACTCTGTTTTCTCCTATATGGATACATGCAGTTGGAACTCTAAATCAAACACGGTTTGTGCTAGCTCTTTGAAACTTGGCACAACAATGTAGTTCCAAGTTCTATCACTATGGTTTGTGTCCTATTGAAGTAGCCCCAAGCAGAGACTGACGAGAATCACTTTCATTGAAAGGGGTTGCCAAGCTTCCAAAAAACTACTAGTTAAATGAAATCTCAGCAAACATTTTTTACCCAATCTTGATGATACTTTCATTTACTTATCAGTACACGAATCCCACTTGGCTCACCAAATATCGTTCTTCTAGGTTAAACCGTTTCTTTGCAGTAACCCTTTCATGTTTAGGTTTCACTCTGTTTTCTCCTATATGGATACATGTAGTTGGAACTCTAAATCAAACACGGTTGTGCTAGGTATTTGAAACTTGGCACAATAATGTAGTTCCCAGTTCTATCACTATGGTTTGTGTCCTATTGAAGTAGCCCCAAGCGGAGACTGACGAGAATCACTTTCATTGAAAGGAGTTGCCAAGAATCCAAAAAAATACGAGTTTCCTGAAATCTCAGCAAACATTTTTTCACCCAATCTTGATGATACTTCCATTTAATGATCAGTACACCAATCCCACTTGGCTCACCAAATTTCGTTCTTCTAGGTTAAACCGTTCCTTTGCAGTAACCGTTTTCATGTTTAGTTTCACTCTGTTTTCTCCTATATGGATATATGTATTTGGAACTCTAAATCCAACACGGTTTGTGCCTAGCTCTATGAAACTTGGCACAATAATGTAGTTCCAAGTTCTATCACTATGGTTTGTGTCCTATTGAAGTAGCCCCAAGCAGAGACTGAAGAGAATCACTTTCATTGAAATGGGTTGCCAAGGTTCCAAAAAACTACGAGTTTCCTGAAATCTCAGCAAACATTTTTCACCCAATCTTGATGATACTTGCAGGTAATGATCAGTACACGAATCCCACTTGGCTCACCAAATTTCGTTCTTCTTGGTTAAACCGTTCCTTTGCAGTAACCGTTTTCATTTTTAAGTTTCACTCTGTTTTCTCCTATATGGATACATGTCGTTGGAACTCTAAATCAAACACGGTTTGTGCTAGCTCTTTGAAACTTGGCAGAAGAATGTAGTTCCAAGTTCTTTCGTTATGGTTTGTGTCCTATTGAAGTAGCCCCAAGCAGAGACTGACGAGAATCATTTTCATTGAAAGGGGTTGCCAAGCTTCCAAAAAACTACGAGTTTCCTAAATCTCAGCAACATTTTTTCACCCAATCTTGATTATACTTCCATTTAATGATCAGTAGACCAATCCCACTTGGCTCACCAAATTTTGTTCTTCTAGGTTAAACATTCCTTTGGAGTAACCGTTTTCATTTTTAGTTTTCACTCTGTTTTCTCCTCTATGGATACATGTAGTTGGAACTCTAAATCAACACGGTTTGTGCTAGCTCTTTGAAACTTGGCACAATAATGTAGTTCCAAGTTCTATCGCTATGGTTTTTGTCCTATTGAAGTAGCCCGAAGCAGAGACTGACTAGAATCACTTTCATTGAAAGGGGTTGCCAAGCTTCCAAAAAACTACGAGTTTCCGGAAATCTCAGCAAACATTTTTTCACCCAATCTTGATGATACTTCCATTTAATGATCAGGCGACCAATCCCACTTGACTCACCAAATTTCGTTCTTCTAGGTTAAACCGTTCCTTTGCAGTAACCGTTTTCATGTTTGGATTCACCCTGTTTTTTTCCTATATGGATACATGTTGTTGGAACACTAAATCAAACACGGTTTGTGCTAGCTCTTTGAAACTTGGCACAATAATGCAGTTCCAAGTTCTATCACTATGGTTTGTGTCCTATTGAAGTAGCCCCAAGCAGAGACTGACGAGAATCACTTTCATTGAAAGGGGGTTGCCAAGCTTCCAAAAAACTACGAGTTTCCGGAAATCTCAGCAAACATTTTTTCACCCAATCTTGATGATACTTGCAGGTAATGATCAGTACACGAATCCCACTTGGCTCACCAATTTCGTTCTTGTAGGTTAAATCGCTCTTTGCAGTAACAGTTTTCATATTTAGGTTTCACTCTGTTTTCTCCTATATGGATACATGTAGTTGGAACTCTAAATCAAACTCGGTTTGTGCTAGCTCTTTGAAACTTGGCACAATAATATAGTTCCAAGTTCTTTCGTTATGGTTTGTGTCCTATTGAAGTAGCCCGAAGCAGAGACTGACTAGAATCACTTTCATTAAAAGGGGTTGCAAAGCTTCAAAAAACCTACGAGTTTCCAGAAATCTCAGCAAACATTTTTCACCAAATCTTGATGATACTTCTGTTTAATGATCAGCCGACCAATCCACTTGGCTCACCAAATTTCGTTCTTCTAAGTTAAACCTTTCCTTTGCAGAAACCGTTTTCATGTTTGGGTTTCACTCTGTTTTCTCCTATATGGATACATGTAGTTGGAACTCTAAATCAAACATGGTTGTACTAGCTCTTTGAAACTTTGGCACAATAATGTATTTCCAAGTTGTATCGCTATGGTTTGTGTCCTATTGAAGTAGCCCAAGCAGAGACTGACGAGAATCACTTTCATTGAAAGGGGTTGCCAAGCTTCCAAAAAACTACGAGTTTCCGGAAATCTCAGCAAACATTTTTCACCCAATCTTGATGATACTTGCAGGTAATGATCAGTACACGAATCCCACCTTTTGCTCACCATATTTCGTTCTTCTAGGTTAAACCATTCCTTTGCAGTAACCGTTTTCATGTTTAGGTTTCACTCTGTTTTCTCCTATATGGATACATGGAGTTGGAACTCTAAATCAAACACGGTTTGTGCTAGCACTTTGAAACTTGGCAGAATAATGTAGTTCAAAGATATATTGCTATGGTTTGTGTCCTATTGAAGTAGCCCCAAGCAGAGACTGACGAGAATCACTTTCAATGAGGGGTTGCCAAGCTTCCAAAAAACTACGAGTTTCCTGAAATCTCAGCAAACATTTTTTCAACCAATATTGATGATACTTGCAGGTAATGATCAATACAAGAATCCCACGTGGCTCACCAAATTTCGTTCTTCTAGGTGAAACCGTTCCTTTGCAGTAACCCTTTTCATGTTTAGGTTTCACTCTGTTTTCTCCTATATGGATACATGTAGTTAGAACTCTAAATCAAACACGGTTTGTGCTAGCTCTTTGAAACTTGACACAATAATGTAGTTCCAAGATACATCGCTATGGTTTGTGTCCTATTGAAGTAGCCCCAAGCAGAAACTGACGAGAATCACTTTCAATGAAAGGGGTTGCCAAGCTTCCAAAAAACTACGAGTTTCCTGAAATCTCAGCAAACATTATTTCACCCAATCTTGATGATACTTGCAGGTAGTGATCAGTACACGAATCCCACTTGGCTCACCAAATTTCGTTTTTGTAGGTTAAACCGCTCCTTTGCAGTAACCGTTTTCATATTTAGGTTTCACTCTGTTTCTCCTATATAGATACATGTAGTTGGAACTCTAAATCAAAACTCGGTTTGTGCTAGCTCTGTGAAACGTGGCACAATAATGTAGTTCCAAGTTCTTTCGTTATGGTTTGTGTCCTATTGAAGGAGCCCGAAGCAGAGACTGACTAGAATCACTTTCATTAAAAGGGGTTGCCAAGCTTCAAAAAACTACGAGTTTCCGGAAATCTCAGCAAACATTTTTTCACCCAATCTTGATGATACTTGCAGGTAATGATCAGTACACAAATCCCTCTTGGCTCACCAAATTTCGTTCTTCTAGGTTAACCGTTCCTTTGCAGTAACCGTTTTCATGTTTAGGTTTCACTCTGTTTTCTCCTATATGGATACATGTAGTTGGAACTCTAAATCAAACACGGTTTGTGCTAGCTCTTTGAAACTTGGCACAGTAATGTAGTTCCAAGTTCTATCGCTATGGTTTGTGTCCTATTGAAGTAGCCCCAAGCAGAGACTGACGAGAATCACTTTCATAGAAAGGGGTTGCCAAGCTTCCAAAAAACTACGAGTTTCCGGAAATCTCAGCAAACATTTTTCACCCAATCTTGATGATACTTGCAGGTAATGATCAGTACACAAATCCCTCTTGGCTCACCAAATTTCGTTCTTCTAGGTTAAACCGTTCCTTTGCAGTAACCGTTTTCATGTTTAGGTTTCACTCTGTTTTCTGCTATGTGGAGACATGTAGTTGGAACTCTAAATCAAACACGGTATGCTAGCTCTTTGAAACTTGGCACAATAATATAGTTCAAGTTCTATAGCTATGGTTTGTGTCCTATTGAAGTAGCCCCAAGCAGAGACTGACGAGAATCACTTTCATTGAAAGGGGTTGCCAAGCTTCCAAAAACTACGAGTTTCCGGAAATCTCAGCAAACATTTTTTCACCCAATCTTGATGATACTTCCATTTAATGATCAGGAGACCAATCCAACTTGACTCACCAAATTTCGTTCTTCTAGGTTAAACCGTTCCTTTGCAGTAACCGTTTTCATGTTTAGGTTTCACCCTGTTTTTTCCTATATGGATACATGTTGTTGGAACTCTAAATCAAACACGGTTTGTGCTAGCTCTTTGAAACTTGGCACAATAATACAGTTCCAAGTTCTATCGCTATGGTTTGTGTCCTATTGAAGTAGCCCCTAGCAGAGACTGACGAGTATCACTTTCATTGAAAGGGGTTGCCAAGCTTCCAAAAAACTAGGAGTTTCCGGAAATCTCAGCAAACATTTTTTCAACCAATCTTGATGATACTTGCAGGTAATGATCAGTACACGAATCCCACGTGGCTCACCAAATTTCGTTCTTCTAGGTTAAACCGTTCCTTTGCAGTAACCGTTTTCTAGTTTAGGTTTCACTCTGATTCTCCTATATGGATAAATGTATTTGGAACTCTAATCAAACATGGTTTGTGCTAGCTCTTTGAAACTTGGCACAATAATGTAGTTCCAAGTTTTATCGCTATGGTTTGTGTCCTATTGAAGTAGCCCAAGCAGAGACTGACTAGAATCACTTTCATTGAAAGGGGTTGCCAAGCTTCCAAAAAACTACGAGTTTCCGGAAATCTCAGCAAACATTTTTTCACCCAATCTTGATGATACTTCCATTTAATGTTCAGGCGACCAATCCCACTTGACTCACCAAATTTCGTTCTTCTAGGTTAAAGCGTTCCTTTGCAGTAACCGTTTTCAGGTTTAGGTTTCACCCTGTTTTTTCCTATATGGAAACATGTTGTTGGAACTCTGAATCAAACACGGTTTGTGCTAGCTCTTTGAAACTTGGCACAATAATGCACTTCCAAGTTCTATCACTATGGTTTGTGTCCTATTGAAGTAGCCCCAAGCAGAGACTGACGAGAATCACTTTCATTGAAAGGGGTTGCCAAGCTTAAAAAAAACTACGAGTTTCCGGAAATCTCAGCAAACATTTTTTCACCCAATCTTGATGATACTTGCAGGTAATGATCAGTACACGAATCCCACTTGGCTCACCATATTTCGTTCTTCTTTGTTAAACCATTCTTTGCAGTAACCGTTTTCATGTTTAGGTTTCACTCTGTTTTCGCCTATATGGATACATGTAGTTGGAACTCTAAATCAAACACGGTTTGTTCCAGCTCTTTGAAACTTGGCACAATAATGTAGTTCCAAGTTCTATCGCTATGGTTTGTGTCCTATTCAAGTACCCCCAAGCAGAGACTGACGAGAATCACTTTCATTGAAAGGGGTTGCCAAGCTTCCAAAAACTACGAGTTCTGGAAATCTCAGCAAACATTTTTTCAACCAATCTTGATGATACTTGCAGGTAATGATCAATACAAGAATCCCACTTGGCTCACCAAATTTCGTTCTTCTAGGTTAAACCGTTCCTTTACAGTAACCGTTTTCATGTTTAGGTTTCACTCTGTTTTCTCCTATATGGATACATGTAGTTGGAACTCTAAATCAAACACGGTTTGTGCTAGCTCTTTGAAACTTTGCACAATAACGTAGTTCCAAGTTCTACCGCTATGGTTTTTGTCCTATTGAAGTATCCCCAAGCAGAGACTGACGAGAATCACTTTCATTGAAAGGTGTTGCCAAGCTTCCAAAAAACTACGAGTTTCCGGAAATCTCAGCAAACATTTTTTCACCCCAACGTGATGATACTTGCAGGTAACGATCAGTACACGAATCCCACTTGGGCTCACCAAATTTCGTTCTTCTTGGTTAAACCGTCTTCATTTTAGGTTTCACTCTGTTTTCTCCTATATGGATACATGTCGTTGGAACTCTAAAATCAAACACGGTTTGTGCTAGCTCTTTGAAACTTGGCAGAAGCATGTAGTTCCATGTTCTATCGCTATGGTTTGTGTCCTATTGAAGTAGCCCCAAGCAGAGACTGACGAGAATCACTTTCATTGAAAGGGTTGCCAAGCTTCAA
>NW_027552856.1:0-54271 GCF_045843805.1 Urocitellus parryii | reverse complement strand
AAACAGAGTGAAACCTAAAAATGAAAACTGTTACTGCAAAGGAACGGTTTTAACTAGAGGAACGAAATTTGGTGAGCCAAGTGGGATTGGTGATCTGATCATTACCTGCCAGTATCATCAAGATTGGGTGAAAAAATCTTTGCTGAGATTTCAGGAAACTCGTAGTTTTTGGAAGCTTGGCAACCCCTTTCAATGAAAGTGATTCTCATCAGTCTATGCTTCGGGCTACTTCAATAGGACACAAACCATAGTGATAGAACTTGGAACTACATTATTGTGCCAAGTTTCAAATAGCTAGCACAAACCGTGTTTGATTTAGACTTCCAAATACATGTATCCATATAGGAGAAAACAGAGTGAAAAATAAACATGAAAACGGTTCCTGCAAGGGAACGGTTTAACCTAGAAGAACGAAATTTGGTGAGCCAAGTGGGTTGGTGTACTGATCATTACCTGCCAGTATCATCAAGATTGGGTGAAAAAATGTTTGCTGAGATTTCAGGAAACACGTAGTTTTTTGGAAGCTAGGGAACCATTTTCAATGAAAGTGATTCTCGTCAGTCTCTGCTTGGGACTACTTCAGTAGGACACAAACCATAGCGATAGAACTTGGAACTACATTATTGTGCCAAGTTTGAAAGACCTCGCACAAACCGTGTTTGATTTAGAGTTCCAACTACATTTATCCATATAGGAGAAAACAGAGTGAAACCTAATAATGAAAACTGTTACTTCAAAGGAACGGTTTAACCTATAAAAACGAAATTTGGTGAGCCAAGTGGGATTGGTGTTCTGATCATTACCTGCCAGTATCATCAAGATTGGGTGAAAAAATGTTTGCTGAGATTTAAGGAAACTCGTAGTTTTTGGGAAGCTTGGCAACCCCTTTCACTGAAAGTGATTCTCGTCAGTCTCTGCTTGGGGCTACTTCAATAGGACACAAACCATAGCGATAGAACTTGGAACTACATTATTGTGCCAAGTTTCATAGAGCTAGCACAAACCGTGTTTGATTTAGACTTCCAACTACATGTATCCATATAGGAGAAAACAGAGTGAAACCTAAAAATGAAAACTCTTTCTGCAAAGGAACGGTTTAACCTAGAAGAACGAAATTTGGTGAGCCAAGTGTGATTGGTGTTCTGATCATTACCTGCCAGTATCATCAAGATTGGGTGAAAAAATCTTTGCTGAGATTTCAGGAAACTCGTAGTTTTTTGGATGCTTGGCAACCCCTTTCAATGAAAGTGATTCTCGTCAGTCTCTGCTTGGGGCTACTTCAATAGGACACAAACCATAGCGATAGAACTTGGAACTACATTATTGTGCCAAATTTGAAAGACCTAGCACAAACCGTGTTTGATTTAGACTTCCAAATACATGTATCCATATAGGAGAAAACAGAGTGAAACCTAAACCTGAAAAGGGTTACTGCAAAGGAACGGTTTAAGCTAGAAGAACGAAATTTGGTGAGCCAAGTGGGAATGGTGTACTGATCATTACCTGCAGGATCATCAAGATTGGTTGAAAAAAATGTTTGCTGAGATTTCAGAAACTCGTAGTTTTTTGAAGCTAGGGAACGATTTTCAATGAAAGTGATTCTCGTCAGTCTCTGCTTGGGACTACCTCAGAAGGACACCAACCGTAGCGATAGAACGTGGAACTACATTATTGTGCCAAGTTTGAAAGACCTAGCACAAACCGTGTTTGATTTAGAGTTCCAACTACATGTATCCATATAGGAGAAAACAGAGTGAAACCTAAAAATGAAAACTGTTACTGCAAAGGAACGGTTTAACCTATAAAAACGAAATTTGGTGAGCCAAGTGGGATTGGTGTTCTGATCATTACCTGCCAGTATCATCAAGATTGGGAGAAAAAATGTTTGCTGAGATTTAAGGAAAACTCGTAGTTTTTGGGAAGCTTGGCAACCCCTTTCAATGAAAGTGATTCTCGTCAGTCTCTGCTTGGGGCTACTTCAATAGGACACAAACCATAGCGATAGAACTTGGAACTACATTTTTGTGCCAAGTTTCAAGAGCTAGCACAAACCGTGTTTGATTTAGTGTTCCAAATACATGTATCCATATAGGAAAAAACAGAGTGAAACCTAAACCTGAAAAGGGTTACTGCAAAGGAACGGTTTAAGCTAGAAGAACGAAATTTGGAGTGCCAAGTGGGATTGGTGTACTGATCATTACCTGCAAGTATCATCAAGATTGGGTGAGAAAATGTTTGCTGAGATTTCAGGAAACTCATAGTTTTTTGGAAGCTTGGCAACCTCTTTCAATGAAAGTGATTCTCGTCAGTCTCTGCTTGGGGCTACTTCAATAGGACACAAAACAAAGCGATAGAACTTGGAACTACATTATTGTGCCAAGTTTCATAGAGCTAGCACAAACCGTGTTTGATTTAGACTTCCAACTACATGTATCCATGTAGGAGAAAACAGAGTGAAACCTAAAATGAAACTGTTACTGCAAAGGAACGGTTTAACCTAGAAGAACGAAATTGGTGACCCAAGTGGGATTGGTATACTGATCATTACCTGCAAGTATCATCAAGATTGGGTGAAAAAATCTTTGCTGAGATTTCAGGAAACTCGTAGTTTTTTAGAAGCTTGGCAACCCCTTTCAATGAAAAGTGATTCTCGTCAGTCTCTGCTTGTGGCTACTTCAATAGGACACAAACCGTAGCGATAGAACTTGGAACTACATTATTGTGTCAAGTTTCAAGAGCTAGCACGAACCGTGTTTGATTTAGAGTTCCAACTACATATATCCATATAGGAGAAAACAGAGTGAAACCTAAAAATGAAAACTCTTGCTGCAAAGGAACGGTTTAACCTAGAAGAACAAAATTTGGTGAGCCAAGTGGGATTGGTGTTCTGATCATTACCTGCCAGTATCATCAAGATTGGGTGAAAAAACCTTGCTGAGATTTCAGGAAACTCATAGTTTTTTGGAAGCTTGGAAACCCCTTTCAATGAAGTGATTCTCGTCAGTCTCTTCTTGGGGCTACTTCAATAGGACACAAACCATAACGATAGAACTTGGAACTACATTATTGTGCCAAGTTTCAAAGAGCTAGCACAAACCATGTTTGATTTAGAGTTCCAACTACATGTATCCATATAGGAAAAAACAGAGTGAAAACTAAAACTGAAAAGGGTTACCGCAAAGGAACGGTTTAAGCTAGAAGAAGGAAATTTGGTGAGCCAAGTGGGATTGGTGTACTGATCATTACCTGCAAGTATCATCAAGAATGGTTGAAAAAATGTTTGCTGAGATTTCTGGAAACTCGTAGATTTTTGGAAGCTTGGCAACCCCTTTAATGAAAGTGATTCTTTTCAGTCTCTGCTTGGGGCTACTTCAATAGGACACAAAGCATAGTGATAGAACATGGAACTACATTATTGTGCCAAGTTTCAAATAGCTAGCACAAACCGTGTTTGATTTTAGACTTCCAACTACATGTATCCATATAGGAGAAAACAGAGTGAAAAATAAACATGAAAACGTTTCCTGCAAGGGAACGGTTTAACCTAGAAGAACGAAATTTGGTGAGCCAAGTGGGATTGGTGTACTGATCATTACCTGGAAGTATCATCAAGATTGGGTGAAAAAATGTTTGCCGAGATTTCAGGAAACTCGTAGTTTTTTGGAAGCTAGGGAACCATTTTCAATGAAAGTGATTCTCGTCAGTCTCTGCTTGGGACTACTTCAGTAGGACACCAACCATAGCGATAGAACTTGGAATACATTATTGTGCCAAGTTTGAAAGACCTAGCACAAACCGTGTTTGATTTAGAGTTCCAACTACATGTATCCATATAGGAGAAAACAGAGTGAAACCTAAAAATGAAAACTGTTACTGCAAAGGAACGGTTTTAACCTAAAAACGAAATTTGGTGAGCCTAGTGGGATTGGTGTTCTGATCATTACCTGCCAGTATCATCAAGATTGGTTGAAAAAATGTTTGCTGAGATTTAAGGAAACTCGTAGTTTTTGGGAAGCTTGGCAACCCCTTTCACTGAAAGTGATTCTCGTCAGTCTCTGCTTGGGGCTACTTCAATAGGACACAAACCATAGCGATAGAACTTGGAACTACATTATTGTGCCAAATTTGAAAGACCTAGTACAAACCGTGTTTGATTTAGAGTTCCAACTACATGTATCCATATAGGAGAAAACAGAGTGAAACCTAAAAAATGAAAACTCTTGCTGCAAAGGAACGGTTTAACCTAGAAGAACGAAATTTGGTGAGCCAAGTGGGATTGGTGTTCTGATCATTACCTCCCAGTATCATCAAGATTGGGTGAAAAATCTTTGCTGAGATTTCAGGAAACTCGTAGTTTTTTGGATGCTTGGCAACCCCTTTCAATGAAAGTGATTCTCGTCAGTCTCTGCTTGGGGCTACTTCAATAGGACACAAAACAAAGCTATAGAACTTGGAACTAATTATTGTACCAAGTTTCATAGAGCTAGCACAAACCGTGTTTGATTTAGACTTCCAACTACATGTATCCATGTAGGAGAAAACAGAGTGAAACCTAAAAATGAAAACTGTTACTGCAAAGGAACGGTTTAACATAGAAGAACGAAATTTTGGTGAGCCAAGTGGGATTGTTGTTCTGATCATTACCTGCAAGTATCATCAAGATTGGGTGAAAAAATCTTTGCTGAGATTTCAGGAAACTCGTAGTTTTTTGGAAGCTTGGCAACCCCTTTCAATGAAAGTGATTTTCGTCAGTCTCTGCTTGTGGCTACTTCAATAGGACACAAACCATAGTGATAGAACTTGGAACTACATTATTGTGTCAAGTTTCAAAGAGCTAGCACGACCGTGTTTGATTTAGAGTTCCAACTACATATATCCATATAGTAGAAAACAGAGTGAAACCTAAAAATGAAAACTCTGCTGCAAAGGAACGGATTAAGCTAGAAGAACGAAATTTGGTGAGCCAAGTGGGATTGGTGTAGTGATCATTACCTGCCAGTATCATCAAGATTGAGTGAAAAAATGTTTGCTGTGATTTAAGGAAACTCGTAGATTTTTGGAAGCTTGGCAACCTTTTTCAAATGAAAGTGATTCTCGTCAGTCTCTGCTTGTGGCTAGTTCAATAGGACACAAACCGTAGCGATAGAACGTGGAACTACATGATTGTGCCAAGTTTCAAAGAGCTAGCACGAACCGTGATTGATTTAGAGTTCCAACTACATGTATCCATATAGGAGAAAACAGAGTGAAACCTAAACATGAAAACGGTTGCTGCAAAGGAACGTTTAAGCTAGAAGAACGAAATTTGGCTAGCCAAGTGGGATTGGTGTACTGATCATTACCTGCCAATATCATCAAGATTGGGTGAAAAAATGTTTGCTGAGATTTCAGAAAACTCGTATTTTTTTGGAAGCTTGGCAACCCCTTTCAATGAAAGTGATTTTCGTCAGTCTCTGCTTGGGGCTACTTCAATAGGACACAAACCATAGCGATAGAACTTGGAACTACATTTTTGTGCCAAGTTTCAAAGAGCTAGCACAAACCGTGTTTGACTTAGAGTTCCAAATACATGTATCCATATAGGAGAAAACAGAGTGAAACCTAAACATGAAAATGGGTACTGCAAAGGAACGGATTAAGCTAGAAGAACGAAATTTGGAGAGCCAATTGGGATTGGTGCACTGATCATTACCTGCCAGTATCATCAAGATTGGGTGAAAAAATGTTTGCTGAGATTTCAGGAAACTCGTAGTTTTTTGGAAGCTTGGCAACCCCTTTCAATGAAAGTGATTCTCGTCAGTCTCTGCTTGGGGATACTTCAATAGGACACAAACCATAGCGATAGAACTTGCAACTACATTATTGTGCCAAGTTTCAAAGAGCTAGCACAAACCGTGTTTGATTTAGAGTCCAATTACATGTATCCATATAGGAGAAAATAGAGTGAAACCTAAATATGAAAAGGGTTACTGCAAAGGTACGGTTGAAGCTAGAACGAAATTGGTGACCCAAGTGCGATTGGTGTACTATCATTACCCGCAAGTATCATGAAGATTGGGTGAGAAAATGTATGCTGAGATTTCAGGAAACTCGTAGTTTTTTGGAAGCTTGGCAACCCCTTTCAATGAAAGTGATTCTCGTCAGTCTCTGCTTGGGGCTACTTCAATAGGACACAAACGATAGTGATAGAACTTGGAACTACATTATTGTGCCAAGTTTCAAAGAGCTATCACAAACCATGTTTGATTTAGAGTTCCAACTATATGTATCCATTTAGGAGAAAACAGAGTGAAACCTAAACATGAAAACAGTTACTGCAAAGGAATGGTTTAACCTAGAAGAACGAAATTTGTTGAGCCAAGTGGGATTGGTGTACTGATCATAACCTGCCAGTATCAGCAAGAATTGGGTGAAAAAATATTTGCTGAGATTTCAGGAAACTCGTAGTTTTTTGGAAGCTTGGCAACCCCTTTCAATGAAAGTGATTTTCGTCAGTCTCTGCTTGTGGCTACTTCAAATAGGACACAAACCGTAGCGATAGAACTTGGAACTACATTATTGTGTCAAGTTTCAAAGAGCTAGCACGAAACCGTGTTTGATTTAGAGTTCCAACTACATATATCCATATAGTAGAAAACAGAGTGAAACCTAAAAATGAAAACTCTTGCTGCAAAGGAACGGATTAAGCTAGAAGAACGAAATTTGGTGAGCCAATTGGGATTGGTGTAGTGATCATTACCTGCCAGTATCATCAAGATTGGGTGAAAAAATATTTGCTGAGATTTCAGGAAACTCGTAGTTTTTGGAAGTTTGGCAACCCCTTTCATTGAATGTGATTCTCGTCAGTCTCTGCTTGGGGCTACTTCAATAGGACACAAACCATAGCGATAGAACTTGGAAACTTCATTATTTTGCGAAGTTTCATAGAGCTGGCACAAACCGTGTTAAATTTAGAGTTCCAACAACATGTATCCATATAGGAGAAAACAGAGTGAAACCTAAACATGAAAAGGGTTACTGCAAAGTAATGGTTTCAGCTAGAAGAACGAAATTTGGTGAGCCAAGTGGGATTGGTGTACTGATCATTACCTGCAAGTATCATCAAGATTGGGTGAAAAAAATATGTGCTGAGATTTCAGGAAACTTGTAGTTTTTTGGAAGCTTGGCAACCCCTTTCAATGAAAGTGATTCTCGTCAGTCTCTGCTTGGGGCTACTTCAATAGGACACAAAACCGTAGCGATAGAACTTGGAACTACATTATTGTGCCCAAGTTTCAAAGAGCTAGCACGAACCGTGTTTGATTTAGAGTTAAAACTACATGTATCCATATAGGAGAAAACAGAGTGAAACCTAAACATGAAAACGGTTACTGCAAAGGAATGGTTTAAGCTAGATGAACGAAATTTGGTGAGCCAAGTGGGAATGGTGTACTGATCATACCTGCCAGTATCATCAACATTGGGTGAAAAAATGTTTGCTGAGAGGTCAGGAAACTCGTAGTTTTTGGAAGCTTGGCAACCCCTTTCAATGAAAGTGATTCTCGTCAGTCTCTGCTTGGGGCTACTTCAATAGGACACAAACCGTTTGCGATAGAACTTTGGAACTACATTATTGTGCCAAGTTTTCAAGAGCTAGCCACAAACCGTGTTTGATTTAGAGTTCCAATTACATGTATCCATATAGGAGCAAACAGAGTGAAACCTAAACATGAAAACGGTTACTGCAAAGGAACGGTTTAAGCGAGAAGAACGAAATTTGGTGAGCCAAGTGGGATTGGTGTACTGATCATTACCTGCCAGTATCATCAAGATTGGGTGAACAAATGTTTGCTGAGATTTCAAGAAACTCTCAGTTTTTTAGAAGCTTGGCAACCCCTTTCAATGAAAGTGATTCTCATCAGTCTCTGCTTAGGGCTACTTCAATAGGACACAAACCATAGTGATAGAACTTGGAACTACATTATTGTGCAAGTTTCAAAGAGCTAGCACAAACTGTGTTTGATTTAGAGTTCCAACTACATGTATCCATATAGGAGAAAACAGAGTGAAACCTAAACATGAAAAGGGTTACTGCAAAGGAAAGGTTTAACGTAGAAGAACGAAATTTGGTGAGCTAAGTGGGATGGGTGTACTGACCATTACCTGCCAGTATCATCAAGATTGGGTGAAAAAATGTTTGCTGATATCTCAGGAAACTCGTAGTTTTTTGGAAGCTTGGCAACCCCTTCAATGAAAGTGATTCTCGTCAGTCACTGCTTGGGGCTACTTCAATAGGACACAAACCATAGTGATAGAACTTGGAAATATAGTATTGTGCCAAGTTTCAAAGAGCTACCACAAACCGTGTTTGATTTAGAGTTCCAAATATATGTATGCATATAGGAGAAAACAGAGTGAAACCTAAACATGAAAAATTTACTGCAAGGAATTGTTTAACCTAGAAGAACGAAATTGGTGAGCCAAGTTGGGGATCGTTGTACTGATCATTACATGCAAGTATCATCAAGATTGCGTGAAAAAATGTTTGCTGAGATTTCAGGAAACTCGTAGATTTTGGATGCTTGGCAAACCCTTTCAAGGAAAGTGATTCTCGTCAGTCTCTGCTTGGGGCTACTTCCATAGGACACAAACCATAGCAATACAACCTGGAACTACATTATTGTGCCAAGTTCCAAAGAGCTAGCCCAAACCGGATTGATTTAGAGTTCCAACTACATGTATCCATATAGGAGAAAACAGAGTGAAACCTAAACATGAAAACGGTTACTGCAAAGGAACGGTTTAACCTAGAAGAAGGAAATTTGGTGAGCCAAGTGGGATTGGTGTACTGATCATTACCTGCAAGTATCATCAAGAGTGGGTGAAAAAATGTTTGCTGAGATTTCAGGAAATTCGTAGTTTTTTGGAAGCTTGGCAACCCCTTTCAATGAAAGTGATTCTCGTCAGTCTCTGCTTGGGGCTACTTCCATAGGACACAAACCATAGCGATAGAACTTCGAACTACATTATTGTGCCAAGTTCCATAGAGCTAGCACAAACTGTGTTTGATTTAGTGTTCCAAATACATGTATGCATATAGGAGAAAACAGAGTGAATCCTAAAAATGAAAACGGTTACTGCAAAGGAACGGTTTAACATAGAAGAACGAAATTTGGTGAAACAAGTGGTACTGTTGTACTGATCATTACTTTCAATATCATCAAGATTGGATGAAAAAATGTTTGCTGAGATCAGGAAACTCGTACTTTTTTGGAAGCTTGGCAACCCCTTTCAATGAAAGTGATACTCGTCAGTCTCTGCTTGGGGCTACTTCCATAGGACACAAACCGTAGCGATCGAACTTGGAACTACATTATTGTGCCAAGTTTAAAAGAGCTAGCACAAACCGTGTTTCACTTAGAGTTCCAACTACATGTATCCATATAGGAGAAAACAGAGTGAAACCTAAACATGAAAACTGTTACTGCAAAGGAAGGATTTAACCTAGAAGAACGTAATTTGTGAGCCAAGTGGGATTGGTGTACTGATCATTACCTGCAAGTATCATCAAGAGTGGGTGAAAAAATGTTTGCTGAGATTTCAGGAAATTCGTAGTTTTTTGGAAGTTTGGCAACCCCTTTCAATGAAAGTGATTCTCGTCAGTCTCTGCTTGGGGCTACTTCCATAGGACACAAACCATAGCGATAGAACTTGGAACTACATTATTGTGCCAAGTTCCAAAGAGCTAGCACAAACCTTGTTTGATTTAGTGTTCCAAATACATGTATGCATATAGGAGAAAACAGAATGAATCCTAAACATGAAAACGGTTACTGCAAAGGAACGGTTTAACCTAGAAGAACGAAATTTGGTGAGCCAAGTGAGATTGGTGTACTGATCATTACCTGCCAGTATCATCAATATTGGGTGAAAAAATGTTTGCTGAGATTTCTGGAAACTCGTAGTTTTTTGGAAGCTTGGCAAACCCTTTCAAGGAAAGTGATTCTCGTCAGTCTCTGCTTGGGGCTACTTCTATAGGACAAAAAACAATAGCGATAGAACTTGGAACTACATTATTGTGCCAAGTTTGAAAGAGCTAGCACAAACCGGGTTTGATTTAGAGTTCCAACTACATGTATCCATATAGGAGAAAAAAGAGTGAAACATAAAATGAAAGCAGTTACTGCAAAGGAACGGTTTAACCTAGAAGAACGAAATTTGGTGAGCCAAGTGAGATTGGTGTACTGATCATTACCTGCAAGTAGCATAAAGATACGGTAAAAAAATGTTTGCTTAGGGGCTGGAGATGGGGTTGAGCGGTAGCGCCCTAGCCTGGCATGCCTGCGTCCTGGCTTCGATCGTCAGCACCACTAACCAACAAAGATGTTGAGTCCGCCGAGAACTAAAAAATAAATATTAAAAATTCTCTCTCTCTCTCTCTCTCTCTCTCTCTCTCTCTCTCTCTCTCTCTCCCCCCTCTCTCACTCTCTCTTTAAAAAAAAATGTTTACTGAGATTTCAGGACACTCGTAGTTTTTTGGAAGCTTGGCAACCCCTTTCAATGAAAGTGATTCTCGTCAGTCTCTGCTTGGGGCTACTTCAATACGACACAAACCATAGCGATACAACTTGGAACTACATTATTGTGCCAAGTTTCAAAGAGCTAGCACAAACCGTATTTGATTTAGAGTTCCAACTGCATGTATCCATGTAGGAGAAAACAGAGTAAAACCTAAACATGAAAACGGTTACTGCAAAGGAATGGTGTAACCTACAAGAAAGAAAATTGGTGAGCCAAGTGGGATTGGTGTACTGATCATTACATGCCAGTATCATAAGGATTAGATGAAAAAATGTTTGCTGTGATTTCAGGAAACTCATAGTTTTTTGGAAGCTTGGCAACCCCTTTCAATGAAAGTGATTCTCGTCAGTGTCTGCTTGGGGCTACTTCCATAGGACACAAACCATAGTGAAAGAACTTGGAACTACATTATTGTGCCAATTTTCAAAGAACTAGCATAAACCGTGTTTGATTTAGAGTTCCAACTACATGTATCCATATAGGAGAAAACAGAGTGAAACCTAAACATGAAAACGGTTACTGCAAAAGAAAGGTTTAACCTAGAAGAACGAAATTTGGTGAGCCAATTGGGATTGTTGTACTGATCATTACCTGCAGGATCATCAAGATTGAGTGAAAAAATGTTTGCTGAGATTTCAGGAAACTCGTAGTTTGTTGGAAGCTTGGCAACCCCTTTCAATGAAAGTGATTTTCGTCAGTCTCTGCTTGGGGTACTTCAATAGGACACACACCAAAGCGATAGAACTTGGAAGTACATTATTGTTCCAAGTTTCAAAGAGGTAGCACAAACCATGTTTGATTTAGAGTTCCAACTACATGTATCCATTTAGGAGAAAACAGAGTAAAACCTAAACATGAAAAGGGTTACTGCAAAGGAACGGTGTAACCTAGAAGAATGAAATTTGGTGAGCCAAGTGGGATTGGTGTACTGATCATTACCTGCAAGTATCATCAAGATTGGGTGAAAAAGAGTTTGCTGAGATTTCAGGAAACTCGTAGTTTTTTGGAAGCTTGGCAACCCCTTTCAATGAAAGTGATTCTCGTCAGTCTCTAATTGGGGCTACTTCAGTAGGACACAAACCATAGCGATAGAACTTGGAACTACATTATTGTGCCTAATTTTAAAGAGCTAGCACAAACCGTGTTTGATTTGAGTTCCAAATACGTGTATCCATATAGGAGAAAACAGAGTGAAACCTAAAAAATGAAAACGGTTACTGCAAAGGAACGGTTTAACCTAGAAGAACGAAATTTGGTGAGCCAGATGGGATTGGTGTACTGTTCATTACCTGCCAGTATCATCAAGATTGGGTGAAAAAATGTTTGCTGAGATTTCAGGACACTCGTAGTTTTTTGGAAGCTGGGCAACCCCTTTCAATGAAAGTGACTCTCGTCAGTCTCTGCTTGGGGCTACTTCAATAGGACACAAACCATAGCGATAGAACTTGGAACTACATTATTGTGCCAAGTTTCAAAGAGCTAGCACAAACCGTGTTTGATTTAGAGTTCCAACTACATGTATCCATATAGGAGAATATAGAGTGAAACCTAACCATGAAAACGGTTACTGCAAAGGAACGGTTTAACCTGGAAGAAGGAAATTTGGTGAGCCAGTGGGATTGGTGTACTGATCATTACCTGCCAGTATCATCAAGATTGGGTGAAAAAATGTTTGCTGAGATTTCAGGAAACTCGTAGATTTTTTGGAAGCTTGGCAACCCCTTTTAATGAAAGTGATTCTCGTCAGTCTCTGCTTGGGGCTACTTCAATAGGACACAAACAATAGCGATAGAACTTGGAACTACATTATTGTGCCAAGTTTCAAAGAGCTAGCACAAACCGTGTTTGATTTAGAGTTCCAATTGCATGTATCCTTGTAGAAGAAAACAGAGTAAAACCTAAACATGAAAACGGTTACTGCAAAGGAACTGTGCAAACTAGAAGAACGAAATTTGGTGAGCCAAGAGGGAATGGTGTACTGATAATTACCTGCAAGTATCATCAAGTTTGGGTTAAAAAATGTTTGCTAGTATTTCAGGAAACTCGTATTTTTTTGGAATCAGGGCAACCCATTTCAATAAAAGTGATTCTCGTCAGTCTCTGCTTGGGGATACTTCAATAGGACACAAACCATAGCGATAGACCTTGGAACTACATTATTGTGCCAAGTTTCAAAGAGCTAGCACAAACCGTGTTTGATTTTAGAGTTCCTACTACATGTATCCATATAGGAGAAAACAGAGTGAAACCAAAACATGAAAACGGTTACTGCAAAGGAACGGTTTAACCTAGAAGAACGAAATTTGGTGAGCCAAGTGGGATTGGTATACTGATCACTACCTGCAAGTATCATCAAGATTGGGTGAAAAAAAAGTTTGCTGAGATGTCCGGAAACTCGTAGATTTTTGGAAGCTTGGCAACCCCTTTCAATGAAAGTGATTCTCGTCAGTCTCTGCTTGGGGCTACTTCAATAGGACACAAACCATAGCGATAGAACTTGGAACTACATTATTGTGCCAAGTTTCAAAGAGCTAGCACAAACCGTGTTTGATTTAGAGTTCCAAATACATGTATCCATATAGGAGAAAACAGAGTGAAACCTAAACATGAAAACGGTTACTGCAAAGGAACGGTTTAACCTAGAAGAACGAAATTTGGGGAGCCAAGTGGGATTGGTGTACTGATCTTTACCTGCCAGTATCATCAAGATTGGGTGAGAAAAATGTTTGCTGAGATATCAGGAAACTCGTAGTTTTTTGGAAGCTTGGCAACCCCTGTCACTGAAAGTGATTCTCGTCAGTCTCTGATTGGGGCTACTTCAATAGGACATTAACCATAGCGATAGAACTTGGAACTACATTATTGTGCCAAGTTTCAAAGAGCTAGCACAAACCGGTTTGATTTAGAGTTCCAACTACATGTATCCATTTCGGAGAATACAGAGTGTAACCTAAAAATGAAAACGGATACTGCAAAGGAACGGTTTAACCTAGAAGAAGGAAATTTGGTGAGCCAAGTGGGAATGGTATACTGATCACTACCTGCAGTATCATCAAGATTGGGTGAAAAAATGTTTGCTGAGATTTCCGGAAACTCGTAGATTTTGGGAAGCTTGGCAACCCCATTCAATGAAAGTAATTCTCGTCAGTCTCTGCTTTGGGCTACTTCAATAGGACACCAAGCATAGCGATAGAACTTGGAACTACATTATTATGCCAAGTTTCAAAGAGCTAGCACAAACCGTGTTTGATTTAGAGTTCCAACTACATGTATCCATTTCAGAGAATACAGAGTGTAACCTAAAAATGAAAACGGTTACTGCAAAGGAACGGTTTAACCTAGAAGAAGGAAATTTGGTGAGCCAAGTGGGAATGGTATACTGATCACTACCTGCAAGTATCATCAAGATTGGGTGAAAAAATATTTGCTGAGATTTCCGGAAACTCGTAGATTTTGGGAAGCTTGGCAACCCCATTCAATGAAAGTAATTCTCGTCAGTCTCTGCTTTGGGCTACTTCAATAGGACACCAAGCATAGCGATAGAACTTGGAACTACATTATTGTGCCAAGTTTCAAAGACCTAGCACAAACCGTGTTTGATTTAGAGTTCCAACTACATGTATCCATATAGGAGAAAACAGAGTGAAACCTAAACATGAAAACGGTTACTGCAAAGGAACGGTTTAACCTAGAAGAACGAAATTTGGTGAGCCAAGTGGGATTGGTGTACTGATCATTACCTGCAAGTATGATCAAGATTGGCTGAAAAAAATGTTTTCTGAGATTTCAGAAAACTCGTCGTTTTTTGGACGCTTGGCAACCCCTTTCAATGAAAGTGATTCTCGTCACTCTCTGATTGGGGCTACTTCAATAGGACACAAACCTTAGCGATAGAACTTGGAACTACATTATTGTGCCAAGTTTCATAGAGCTAGCACAAACCGTGTTTGATTTAGAGTTCCAAATACATGTATCCATATAGGAGAATACAGAGTGAAACCTAAACATGAAAACGGTTACTGCAAAGGAACGGTTTAACCTAGAAGAAGGAAATTTGGTGAGCCAAGTGGGATTGGTGTACTGATCATTACCTGCAAGTATCATCAAGATTGGGTGAAAAAATGTTTGCTGAGATTTCCGGAAACTTGTAGATTTTGGGAAGCTTGGCAACTCCTTTCAATGAAAGTGATTCTCGTCAGTCTCTGCTTGGGGCTACTTCAATAGGACATTAACCATAGCGATAGAACTTGGAACTACATTATTGTGCCAAGTTTCAAAGAGCTAGCACAAACCGTGTTTGATTTAGAGTTCCAAATACATGTATCCATTTCGGAGAATACAGAGTGTAACCTAAAAATGAAAACGGATACTGCAAAGGAACGGTTTAACCTAGAAGAAGGAAATTTGGTGAGCCAAGTGGGAATGGTATACTGATCACTACCTGCAGTATCATCAAGATTGGGTGAAAAAATGTTTGCTGAGATTTCCGGAAACTCGTAGATTTTGGGAAGCTTGGCAACCCCATTCAATGAAAGTAATTCTCGTCAGTCTCTGCTTTGGGCTACTTCAATAGGACACCAAGCATAGCGATAGAACTTGGAACTACATTATTGTGCCAAGTTTCAAAGACCTAGCACAAACCGTGTTTGATTTAGAGTTCCAACTACATGTATCCATATAGGAGAAAACAGAGTGAAACCTAAACATGAAAACGGTTACTGCAAAGGAACGGTTTAACCTAGAAGAACGAAATTTGGTGAGCCAAGTGGGATTGGTGTACTGATCATTACCTGCAAGTATCATCAAGATTGGGTGAAAAAAATGTTTTCTGAGATTTCAGAAAACTCGTCGTTTTTTGGACGCTTGGCAACCCCTTTCAATGAAAGTGATTCTCGTCACTCTCTGATTGGGGCTACTTCAATAGGACACAAACCTTAGCGATAGAACTTGGAACTACATTATTGTGCCAAGTTTCATAGAGCTAGCACAAACCGTGTTTGATTTAGAGTTCCAACTACATGTATCCATATAGGAGAATACAGAGTGAAACCTAAACATGAAAACGGTTACTGCAAAGGAACGGTTTAACCTAGAAGAAGGAAATTTGGTGAGCCAAGTGGGATTGGTGTACTGATCATTACCTGCAAGTATCATCAAGATTGGGTGAAAAAATGTTTGCTGAGATTTCCGGAAACTTGTAGATTTTGGGAAGCTTGGCAACTCCTTTCAATGAAAGTGATTCTCGTCAGTCTCTGCTTGGGGCTACTTCAATAGGACACCAACCAAAGCGATAGAACTTGGAACTACATTATTGTGCCAAGTTTCAAAGAGCTAGCACAAACCCTGTTTGATTTAGAGTTCCAAATACATGTATCAATATAGGAGAAAACAGAGTGAAACCTAAACATGAAAACGGTTACTGCAAAGGAAAGGTTTAACCTAGAAGAACGACATTTGTGAGCCAAGTGGGATTGGTGTACTGATCATTACCTGCAAGTATCATCAAGTTTGGGTGAAAAAATGTTTGCTGAGATTTCAGGAAACTCGTTGTTTTTTGGAAGCTTGGCAACCCCTTTCAATAAAAGTTATTCTTGTCAGTCTCTTTTGGGTTACTTCAGTAGGACACAAACCATAGCGATAGAACTTGGAACTATATTATTGTGCCAAGTTTCAAAGAGCTAGCACAAACCGTGTTTGATTTAGAGTTCCAAATACATGTATCCCTATAGGAGAATACAGAGTGAAACCTAAACATGAAAACGGTTACTGCAAAGGAACGGTGTAACCTAGAAGAACGAAATTTGGTGAGCCAAGAGGGATTGGTGTACTGATCATTTCCTGCAAGTATCATCAAGATTGGGTTAAAAAATGTTTGCTGAGATTTCAGGAAACTCGTTGTTTTTGGGAAGCTGGAAAACCCCCTTCAATAAAAGTGATTCTCGTCAGTCTCTGCTTGGGGCTACTTCAATAGGACACAAACCATAGCGATAGAACTTGGAACTACATTATTGTGCCAAGTTTCAAAGAGCTAGCACAAACCGTGTTTGATTTAGAGTTCCAACTACATGTATCCATATAGGAGAATATAGAGTGAAACCTAACCATGAAAACGGTTACTGCAAAGGAACGGTTTAACCTGGAAGAAGGAAATTTGGTGAGCCAAGAGGGATTGGTGTACTGATCATTACCTGCCAGTATCATCAAGATTGGGTGAAAAAATGTTTGCTGAGATTTCAGGAAACTCGTAGATTTTTGGAAGCTTGGCAACCCCTTTTAATGAAAGTGATTCTCGTCAGTCTCTGCTTGGGGCTACTTCAATAGGACACAAACAATAGCGATAGAACTTGGAACTACATTATTGTGCCAAGTTTCAAAGAGCTAGCACAAACCGTGTTTGATTTAGAGTTCCAATTGCATGTATCCTTGTAGAAGAAAACAGAGTAAAACCTAAACATGAAAACGGTTACTGCAAAGGAACTGTGCAAACTAGAAGAACGAAATTTGGTGAGCCAAGAGGGAATGGTGTACTGATAATTACCTGCAAGTATCATCAAGTTTGGGTTAAAAAATGTTTGCTAGTATTTCAGGAAACTCGTATTTTTTTGGAATCAGGGCAACCCATTTCAATAAAAGTGATTCTCGTCAGTCTCTGCTTGGGGATACTTCAATAGGACACAAACCATAGCGATAGACCTTGGAACTACATTATTGTGCCAAGTTTCAAAGAGCTAGCACAAACCGTGTTTGATTTAGAGTTCCTACTACATGTATCCATATAGGAGAAAACAGAGTGAAACCTAAACATGAAAACGGTTACTGCAAAGGAACGGTTTAACCTAGAAGAACGAAATTTGGTGAGCCAAGTGGGATTGGTATACTGATCACTACCTGCAAGTATCATCAAGATTGGGTGAAAAAAAGTTTGCTGAGATGTCCGGAAACTCGTAGATTTTTGGAAGCTTGGCAACCCCTTTCAATGAAAGTGATTCTCGTCAGTCTCTGCTTGGGGCTACTTCAATAGGACACAAACCATAGCGATAGAACTTGGAACTACATTATTGTGCCAAGTTTCAAAGAGCTAGCACAAACCGTGTTTGATTTAGAGTTCCAAATACATGTATCCATATAGGAGAAAACAGAGTGAAACCTAAACATGAAAACGGTTACTGCAAAGGAACGGTTTAACCTAGAAGAACGAAATTTGGGGAGCCAAGTGGGATTGGTGTACTGATCTTTACCTGCCAGTATCATCAAGATTGGGTGAGAAAAATGTTTGCTGAGATATCAGGAAACTCGTAGTTTTTTGGAAGCTTGGCAACCCCTGTCACTGAAAGTGATTCTCGTCAGTCTCTGATTGGGGCTACTTCAATAGGACATTAACCATAGCGATAGAACTTGGAACTACATTATTGTGCCAAGTTTCAAAGAGCTAGCACAAACCGTGTTTGATTTAGAGTTCCAACTACATGTATCCATTTCGGAGAATACAGAGTGTAACCTAAAAATGAAAACGGATACTGCAAAGGAACGGTTTAACCTAGAAGAAGGAAATTTGGTGAGCCAAGTGGGAATGGTATACTGATCACTACCTGCAGTATCATCAAGATTGGGTGAAAAAATGTTTGCTGAGATTTCCGGAAACTCGTAGATTTTGGGAAGCTTGGCAACCCCATTCAATGAAAGTAATTCTCGTCAGTCTCTGCTTTGGGCTACTTCAATAGGACACCAAGCATAGCGATAGAACTTGGAACTACATTATTGTGCCAAGTTTCAAAGACCTAGCACAAACCGTGTTTGATTTAGAGTTCCAACTACATGTATCCATTTCAGAGAATACAGAGTGTAACCTAAAAATGAAAACGGTTACTGCAAAGGAACGGTTTAACCTAGAAGAAGGAAATTTGGTGAGCCAAGTGGGAATGGTATACTGATCACTACCTGCAAGTATCATCAAGATTGGGTGAAAAAATATTTGCTGAGATTTCCGGAAACTCGTAGATTTTGGGAAGCTTGGCAACCCCATTCAATGAAAGTAATTCTCGTCAGTCTCTGCTTTGGGCTACTTCAATAGGACACCAAGCATAGCGATAGAACTTGGAACTACATTATTGTGCCAAGTTTCAAAGACCTAGCACAAACCGTGTTTGATTTAGAGTTCCAACTACATGTATCCATATAGGAGAAAACAGAGTGAAACCTAAACATGAAAACGGTTACTGCAAAGGAACGGTTTAACCTAGAAGAACGAAATTTGGTGAGCCAAGTGGGATTGGTGTACTGATCATTACCTGCAAGTATCATCAAGATTGGGTGAAAAAAATGTTTTCTGAGATTTCAGAAAACTCGTCGTTTTTTGGACGCTTGGCAACCCCTTTCAATGAAAGTGATTCTCGTCACTCTCTGATTGGGGCTACTTCAATAGGACACAAACCTTAGCGATAGAACTTGGAACTACATTATTGTGCCAAGTTTCATAGAGCTAGCACAAACCGTGTTTGATTTAGAGTTCCAACTACATGTATCCATATAGGAGAATACAGAGTGAAACCTAAACATGAAAACGGTTACTGCAAAGGAACGGTTTAACCTAGAAGAAGGAAATTTGGTGAGCCAAGTGGGATTGGTGTACTGATCATTACCTGCAAGTATCATCAAGATTGGGTGAAAAAATGTTTGCTGAGATTTCCGGAAACTTGTAGATTTTGGGAAGCTTGGCAACTCCTTTCAATGAAAGTGATTCTCGTCAGTCTCTGCTTGGGGCTACTTCAATAGGACACCAACCAAAGCGATAGAACTTGGAACTACATTATTGTGCCAAGTTTCAAAGAGCTAGCACAAACCCTGTTTGATTTAGAGTTCCAAATACATGTATCAATATAGGAGAAAACAGAGTGAAACCTAAACATGAAAACGGTTACTGCAAAGGAAAGGTTTAACCTAGAAGAACGACATTTGTGAGCCAAGTGGGATTGGTGTACTGATCATTACCTGCAAGTATCATCAAGTTTGGGTGAAAAAATGTTTGCTGAGATTTCAGGAAACTCGTTGTTTTTTGGAAGCTTGGCAACCCCTTTCAATAAAAGTTATTCTTGTCAGTCTCTTTTGGGTTACTTCAGTAGGACACAAACCATAGCGATAGAACTTGGAACTACACTATTGTGCCAAGTTTCAAAGAGCTAGCACAAACCGTGTTTGATTTATAGTTTCAAGTACATGTATCCATATAGGAGAAAACAGAGTGAAACCTAAACATGAAAACGGTTACTGCAAAGGAAATGTTTAACCTAGAAGAAAGAAATTTGGTGAGCCATGTGGGATTGGTGTACTGATCATTAACTGCAAGTATCATCAAGATTGGGTGAGAAAATATTTGTGAGATTTCAGGAAACTCGTTTTTTGGAAGCTTAACAACCCCTTTCATTGAAAGTGATTCTCGTCAGTGTCTGCTTGGGGTTATTTCAGTAGGACACAAACCATAGCGATAGAAGTTGGAAATATGTTATTGTGCCAAGTTTCAAATAGCTAGCACAAACTGTGTTTGATTTAGAGTTCCAATAGCATGTATCCATGTAGGAGAAAACAGAGTAAAACCTAAACATGAAAACGGTTACTGCAAAGGATCGGTGTAACCTAGAAGAACGAAATCTGGTGAGCCAAGTGGGATTGGTGTACTGATCATTTCCTGCAAGTATCATCAAGATTGGGTGAAAAAATGTTTGCTGAGATTTCAGGAAACTCGTAGTTTTTTGGAAGCTTGGCAATCCCTTTCAATGAAAGTTATTCTCGTCAGTCTCTGCTTGGTTCTAATTCAAATGGACACAAACCATGGTGATAGAACTTGGAACTATATTATTGTGAATAGTTTCAAAGAACTAGCACAAACCGTGTTTGATTTAGAGTTCCAAATACATGAATCCATATAGGAGAAAACAGAGTGAAACCTAAACATGAAAACGGTTACTGCAAAGGAAAGGTTTAACCTAGAAGATGGAAATTTGGTGAGCCAAGTGGGATTGGTATACTGATCACGACCTACAAGTATCATCAAGATTGGGTGAAAAAATGTTTGCTGAGATTTCCGGAAACTTGTAGATTTTGGGAAGCTTGGCAACCCCTTTCAATGAAAGTAATTCTCGTCAGTCTCTGCTTTGGGCTACTTCAATAGGATACAAACCATAGCGATAGAACTTGGAAATACATAATTGTGCCAAGTTTCAATGAGCTAGCACAAACCGTGTTTGATTTAGAGTTCCAACTACATGTATCCATATAGGAGAAAACAGAGTGAAACCTAAACATGAAAACGGTTACTGCAAAGGAATGGTTTAACCTAGAAGAACGAAATTTGGTGAGCCAAGTGGGATTGGTGTACTGATCATTACCTGCAAGTATCATCAAGATTGGGTGAAAAAAAATGTTTGCTGAGATTTCAGGAAACTCGTAGTTTTTTGGAAGCTTGGCAACCCCTTTCAATGAAAGTGATTCTCGTCAGTCTCTGATTGGGGCTACTTCAATAGGACACAAACCATAGCGATAGAACTTGGAACTATATTATTGTGCCAAGTTTCAAAGAGCTAGCACAAACCGTGTTTGATTTAGAGTTCCAAATACATGTATCCCTATAGGAGAATACAGAGTGAAACCTAAACATGAAAACGGTTACTGCAAAGGAACGGTGTAACCTAGAAGAACGAAATTTGGTGAGCCAAGAGGGATTGGTGTACTGATCATTTCCTGCAAGTATCATCAAGATTGGGTTAAAAAATGTTTGCTGAGATTTCAGGAAACTCGTTGTTTTTGGGAAGCTGGAAAACCCCCTTCAATAAAAGTGATTCTCGTCAGTCTCTGCTTGGGGCTACTTCAATAGGACACAAACCATAGCGATAGAACTTGGAACTACATTATTGTGCCAAGTTTCAAAGAGCTAGCACAAACCGTGTTTGATTTAGAGTTCCAACTACATGTATCCATATAGGAGAATATAGAGTGAAACCTAACCATGAAAACGGTTACTGCAAAGGAACGGTTTAACCTGGAAGAAGGAAATTTGGTGAGCCAAGTGGGATTGGTGTACTGATCATTACCTGCCAGTATCATCAAGATTGGGTGAAAAAATGTTTGCTGAGATTTCAGGAAACTCGTAGATTTTTGGAAGCTTGGCAACCCCTTTTAATGAAAGTGATTCTCGTCAGTCTCTGCTTGGGGCTACTTCAATAGGACACAAACAATAGCGATAGAACTTGGAACTACATTATTGTGCCAAGTTTCAAAGAGCTAGCACAAACCGTGTTTGATTTAGAGTTCCAATTGCATGTATCCTTGTAGAAGAAAACAGAGTAAAACCTAAACATGAAAACGGTTACTGCAAAGGAACTGTGCAAACTAGAAGAACGAAATTTGGTGAGCCAAGAGGGAATGGTGTACTGATAATTACCTGCAAGTATCATCAAGTTTGGGTTAAAAAATGTTTGCTAGTGTTTCAGGAAACTCGTATTTTTTTGGAATCAGGGCAACCCATTTCAATAAAAGTGATTCTCGTCAGTCTCTGCTTGGGATACTTCAATAGGACACAAACCATAGCGATAGACCTTGGAACTACATTATTGTGCCAAGTTTCAAAGAGCTAGCACAAACCGTGTTTGATTTAGAGTTCCTACTACATGTATCCATATAGGAGAAAACAGAGTGAAACCTAAACATGAAAACGGTTACTGCAAAGGAACGGTTTAACCTAGAAGAACGAAATTTGGTGAGCCAAGTGGGATTGGTATACTGATCACTACCTGCAAGTATCATCAAGATTGGGTGAAAAAAAGTTTGCTGAGATGTCCGGAAACTCGTAGATTTTTGGAAGCTTGGCAACCCCTTTCAATGAAAGTGATTCTCGTCAGTCTCTGCTTGGGGCTACTTCAATAGGACACAAACCATAGCGATAGAACTTGGAACTACATTATTGTGCCAAGTTTCAAAGAGCTAGCACAAACCGTGTTTGATTTAGAGTTCCAAATACATGTATCCATATAGGAGAAAACAGAGTGAAACCTAAACATGAAAACGGTTACTGCAAAGGAACGGTTTAACCTAGAAGAACGAAATTTGGGGAGCCAAGTGGGATTGGTGTACTGATCTTTACCTGCCAGTATCATCAAGATTGGGTGAGAAAAATGTTTGCTGAGATATCAGGAAACTCGTAGTTTTTTGGAAGCTTGGCAACCCCTGTCACTGAAAGTGATTCTCGTCAGTCTCTGATTGGGGCTACTTCAATAGGAAATTAACCATAGCGATAGAACTTGGAACTACATTATTGTGCCAAGTTTCAAAGAGCTAGCACAAACCGTGTTTGATTTAGAGTTCCAACTACATGTATCCATTTCGGAGAATACAGAGTGTAACCTAAAAATGAAAACGGATACTGCAAAGGAACGGTTTAACCTAGAAGAAGGAAATTTGGTGAGCCAAGTGGGAATGGTATACTGATCACTACCTGCAAGTATCATCAAGATTGGGTGAAAAAAATGTTTGCTGAGATTTCCGGAAACTCGTAGATTTTGGGAAGCTTGGCAACCCCATTCAATGAAAGTAATTCTCGTCAGTCTCTGCTTTGGCTACTTCAATAGGACACCAAGCATAGCGATAGAAACTTGGAACTACATTATTATGCCAAGTTTCAAAGAGCTAGCACAAACCGTGTTTGATTTAGAGTTCCAACTACATGTATCCATTTCAGAGAATACAGAGTGTAACCTAAAAATGAAAACGGTTACTGCAAAGGAACGGTTTAACCTAGAAGAAGGAAACTTGGTGAGCCAAGTGGGAATGGTATACTGATCACTACCTGCAAGTATCATCAAGATTGGGTGAAAAAATATTTGCTGAGATTTCCGGAAACTCGTAGATTTTGGGAAGCTTGGCAACCCCATTCAATGAAAGTAATTCTCGTCAGTCTCTGCTTTGGGCTACTTCAATAGGACACCAAGCATAGCGATAGAACTTGGAACTACATTATTGTGCCAAGTTTCAAAGATCTAGCACAAACCGTGTTTGAATTAGAGTTCCAACTACATGTATCCATATAGGAGAAAACAGAGTGAAACCTAAACATGAAAACGGTTACTGCAAAGGAACGGTTTAACCTAGAAGAACGAAATTTGGTGAGCCAAGTGGGATTGGTGTACTGATCATTACCTGCAAGTATCATCAAGATTGGGTGAAAAAAATGTTTTCTGAGATTTCAGAAAACTCGTCGTTTTTGGACGCTTGGTAACCCCTTTCAATGAAAGTGATTCTCGTCAGTCTCTGCTTGGGGCAACTTCAATATTACACAAACCATAGCGATAGAACTTGGAACTACATTATTGTGCCAAGTTTCAAAGAGCTAGCACAAACCGTGTTTGATTTAGAGTTCCAACTACATGTATCCATATAGGAGAATACAGAGTGAAACCTAAACATGAAAACGGTTACTGCAAAGGAACGGTTTAACCTAGAAGAAGGAAATTTGGTGAGCCAAGTGGGATTGGTGTACTGATCATTACCTGCAAGTATCATCAAGATTCGGTGAAAAAATGTTTGCTGGGAATTCAGGAGACTCGTATTTTTTTGGAAGCAGGGCAACCCATTTCAATAAAAGTGATTCTCGTCAGTCTCTGCTTGGGGCTACTTCAATTGGACACAAACCATAGCGATAGAACTTGGAACTACATTATTGTGCCAAGTTTTAAAGAGCTAGCACAAACCGTGTTTGATTTAGAGTTCCAAATACATGTATCCATATAGGAGAAAACAGAGTGAAACCTAAACATGAAAACAGTTATTGCAAAGGAACGGTTTAACCTAGAAGAACGAAATTTGGTGAGCCAAGTGGGATTGGTGTACTGATCATTACCTGCAAGTATCATCAAGATTGGGTGAAAAAATGTTTGCTGAGATTTCAGGAAACTCGTTGTTTTTGGGAAGCTGGGCAACCCCTTTCAATAAAAGTGATTCTCGTCAGTCTCTGCTTGGGGCAACTTCAATATTACACAAACCATAGCGATAGAACTTGGAACTACATTATTGTGCCAAGTTTCAAAGAGCTAGCACAAACCGTGTTTGATTTAGAATTCCAACTACATGTATCCATATAGGAGAATACAGAGTGAAACCTAAACATGAAAACGGTTACTGCAAAGGAACGGTTTAACCTAGAAGAACGAAATTTGGTGAGCCAAGTGGGATTGGTGTACTGATCATTACCTGCAAGTATCATCAAGATTGGGTGAAAAAAAGTTTGCTGAGATGTCCGGAAACTCGTAGATTTTGGGAAGCTTGGCAACCCCTTTCAATGAAAGTAATTCTCGTCAGTCTCTGCTTTGGGCTACTTCAATAGGACACCAAGCATAGCGATAGACCTTGGAACTACATTATTGTGCCAAGTTTCAAAGAGCTAGCACAAACCGTGTTGGATTTAGACTTCCAACTACATGTATAGATTTAGGAGAAAATAGAGTGAAACCTAAACATGAAAAGGGTTACTGCAAAGGAACGGTTTAAGCTAGAAGTACGAAATTTGGAGACCCAAGTGGGATTGGTGTACTGTTCATTACCTGCCAGAATCATCAAGATTGGGTGAAAAAATGTTTGCTGAGATTTCAGGAAACTCGTCGTTTTTTGGAAGCTTGGCAACCCCTTTCAATGAAAGTGATTCTCGTCAGTCTCTACTTGGGGCTACTTCAATAGGACACAAACCATAGCGATAGAACCTGGAACTACATTATTGTGCCAAGTTTCAAAGAGCTAGCACAAACCGTGTTTGATTTAGAGTTCCAACTACATGTATCCATATAGGAGAATACAGAGTGAAACCTAAACATGAAAACGGTTACTGCAAAGGAACGGTTTAACCTAGAAGAAGGAAATTTGTTGAGCCAAGAGGGATTGGTGTACTGATCATTATCTGCAAGTATCATCAAGTTTGGGTTAAAAAATGTTTGCTGAGATTTCAGGAAACTCATACTTTTTTGGAAGCTTGGCAACCCCTTTCACTGAAAGTCATTCTCGTCTGTGTCTGCGTGGAGCTACTTCAATAGGACACAAACCATAGCGATAGAACTCGGAACTACATAATTGTGCCAAGTTTCAAAGAGCTATCACAAACCGTGTTTGATTTAGAGTTCCAATTGCATGTATCCATGTAGGAGAAAACAGAGTAAAACCTAAACATGAAAACGGTTACTGCAAAGGAACGGTGTAACCTAGAAGAACGAAATTTTGTGAGCCAAGAGGGATTGGTGTACTGATCATTACCTGCAACTATCATCAAGATTGGGTGAAAAAATGTTTGCTGAGATTTCAGGAAACTCGTAGATTTTTGGAAGCTTGGCAACCCCTTTTAATGAAAGTTATTCTCGTCAGTCTCTGCTTGGGGCTACTTCAATAGGACACCAACCGTAGTGATAGAACTTGGAACTACATTATTGTGCCAAGTTTCAAAGAGCTAGCACAAACCGTGTTTGATTTAGAGTTCCAACTACATGTATCCATATAGGAGAAAACAGAGTGAAACCTAAAAATGAAAACGGTTACTGCCAAGGAACGGTGTAACCTAGAAGAAGGAAATTTGGTGAGCGAAGTGGGATTGGTGTACTGATTATTGCCTGCCAGTATCATCAATATTGGGTGAAAAAATGTTTGCTGACATTTCAGGAAACTCGTAGTTTTTTGGAAGCTTGGCAACCCCTTTCAATGAAAGTGATTCTCTTCAGTCTCTGCTTGGGGCTACTTCAACAGGTCACCAACAATAGCGATAGAACTTGGAACTACATTATTGTGCCAAGTTTCAAAGAGCTAGCACAAACCGTGTTTAATTTAGAGTTCCAAATACATGTATCCATATAGGAGAAAACAGAGTGAAACCTAAACATGAAAACGGTTACTGCAAAGGAACGGTTTAACCTAGAAGAACGAAATTTGGTGAGCCAACTGGGATTGGTGTACTGATCATTATCTGCAAGTATCATCAAGATTGGGTGAAAAAATGTTTGCTGAGATTTCAGGAAACTTGTAGTTTTTTGGAAGTTTGGCAACCCCATTCAATTAAAGTGATTCTCGTCAGTTTCTGCTTGTGGCTACTTCAATAGGAAACAAACCATTGCGATAGAACTTGGAACTACATTATTGTGCCAAGTTTCAAAGAGGTAGCACAAACCGTGTTTGAATTAGAGTTAAAACTACATGTATCCATATAGGAGAAAACAGAGAAAACTAAAATGAAAACGGTTACTGCAAAGGAATGGTTTAACCTAGAAGAAGGAAATTTGATGAGCCAAGTGGGATTGGTGTACTGATCATTACCTGCAAGTATCATCAAGATTGGGTGAAAAAATGTTTGCTGAGATTTCAGGAAACTCGTAGATTTTTGGAAGCTTGGCAACCCCTTTCAATGAAAGTGATTCTCGTCAGTCTCTGCTTGGGGCTACTTCAATAGGACACAAACCATAGCGATAGAACTTGGAACTACATTATTGTGCCAAGTTTCAAAGAGCTAGCACAAACCGTGTTTGATTTAGAGTTCCAACTGCATGTTTCCATGTAGGAGAAAACAGAGTAAAACCTAAACATGAAAACGGTTACTGCCAAGGAACGGTGTAACCTAGAAGAACGAAATTTGGTGACCCTAGAGGGATTATTGTAGTGATCATTACCTGCAAGTATCATAAAGATTGGGTGAACAAATATTTGCTGAGATTTCCGGAAACTCATAGTTTTTTGGAAGCTTGGCAACCCCTTTCAATGAAAGTGATTCTCGTCAGTCTCTGCTTGGGGCTACTTCAATAGGACACCAACCATAGCGATAGAACTTGGAACTACATTATTGTGCCAAGTTTCAAAGAGCTAGCACAAACCGTGTTTGATTTAGTGTTCCATCTGCATGTATCCCTGTAGGAGAAAACAGAGTAAAATCTAAATACGAAAACGGTTACTGCAAAGGAACGGTGTAACCTAGAAGAACGAAATTTGGTGAGACAAGAGGTATTGGTGTACTGATCATTACCTGCAAGTGTCATCAAGATTGGGAGAAAAATGTTTGCTGAGATTTCAGGAAACTCGTAGTTTTTTGGAAGCTTGGCAACCCCTTTCAATGAAAGTGATTCTCGTCAGTCTCTGCTTGGGGCTACTTCAATAGGACACAAACCATAGCGATAGAACTTGGAACTACATTATTGTGCCAACTTTCAAAGAGCTAGCACAAACCATGTTTGATTTAGAGTTCCAACTACATGTATCCATATAGGAAAAACAGAGTGAAACCTAAACATGAAAACTGTTACTGCAAAGGAAAGGTTTAACCTAGAAGAACGAAATTTGGTGAGCCAAGTGGTACCTGCAAGTATCATCAAGATTGGGTGAAAAAGGTTTTGCTGAGATTTTCAGGAAACTTGTAGATTTTTGGAAGCTTGGCAACCCCTTTCAATGAAAGTGATTCTCGTCAGTCTCTGCTTGGGGCTACTTCAATAGGACACCAACCATAGCGATAGAACTTGGAACTCCAATATTGTGCCAAGTTTCAAAGAGCTAGCCCAAACCATGTTGATTTAGAGTTCCAACTACATGTATCCATATAGGAGAAAACAGAGTGAAACCTAAACATGAAAATGTTACTGCAAAGGAAAGGTTTAACCTAGAAGAACGATATTTGGTGAGCCAAGTGGGATTGGTGTACTGATCATTACCTGCCAGTATCATCAAGATTGGGTGAAAAAATGTTTGCTGAGATTTCAGGAAACTCGTAGTTATTTGGAAGCTTGGCAACCCCTTTCAATGAAAGTGAATCTCGTCAGTCTCTGCTTGGGGCTACTTCAATAGGACACAAACCATAGCGATAGACCTTGGAACTACATTATGGTGCCAAGTTTCAAAGAGCTAGCACAAGCCGTGTTTGATTTAGAGTTCCAACTACATGTATCCATATAGGAGAAAACAGAGTGAAACCTAAACATGAAAACGGTTACTGCAAAGGAAAGGTTTAACCTAGAAGAACGAAATTTGGTGAGCCAAGAGGGATTGGTGTACTGATCATTACCTGCAAGTATCATCAAGATTGGTTAAAAAATGTTTGCTGAGATTTCAGGAAACTCGTAGTTTTTTGGAAGCTTGGCAACTCCTTTCAATGAAAGTGATTCTCGTCAGTCTCTGCTTGGGGCTACTTCAATAGGACACAAACCATAGCGATAGAACTTGGAACTACACTATTGTGCCAAGTTTCAAAGAGCTAGCACAAACCGTGTTTGATTTAGAGTTCCAACTACATGTATCCATATAGGAGAAAACAGAGTGAAACCTAAACATGAAAACGGTTACTGCAAAGAACGGTTTAACATAGAAGAACGAAATTTGGTGAGCGAAGTGGGATTGGTGTACTGATAATTACCTGCCAGTATCATCAATATTGGGTGAAAAAATGTTTGCTGAGATTTCAGGAAACTCGTAGATTTTTGGAAGCTTGGCAACCCCTTTCAATGAAAGTGATTCTCGTCAGTCTCTGCTTGGGGCTACTTCAATAGGACACAAACCATAGCGATAGAACTTGGAACTGCATTATAGTGCCAAGTTTCAAGAGCTAGCACAAACCGTGTTTGATTTAGAGTTCCAATTGCATGTATCCATGTAGGAGAAAACAGAGTAAAACCTAAACATGAAAACGGTTACTGCAAAGGAACGGTGTAACCTAGAAGAACGAAATTTGGTGAGCCAAGACGGATTGGTGTACTGATCATTACCTGCAAGTATCATCAAGATTGGGTTAAAAAATGTTTGCTGAGATTTCAGGAAACTCATAGTTTTTGGAAGCTTGGCAACCCCTTTCAATTAAAGTGATTCTCGTCAGTCTCTGCTTGGGGCTACTTCAATAGGACACAAACCATAGCGATAGAACTTGGAACTACATTATTGTGCCAAGTTTCAAAGAGCTAGCACAAACCGTGTTTGATTTAGAGTTCCAACTACATGTATCCATATAGGAGAATACAGAGTGAAACCTAAAAATGAAAATGGTTACTGCAAAGGAACGGTTTAACCTAGAAGAACGAACTTTGGTGAGCGAAGTGGGATTGGTGTACTGATCATTACCTGCCAGTATCATCAAGATTGGGTGAAAAAATGTTTGCTGAGATTTCAGGAAACTCGTAGTTTTTTGGAAGCTGGGCAACCCGTTTCAATGAAAGTGATTCTCGTCAGTCTCTGATTGGGGCTACTTCTATAGGACACCAACCATAGCGATAGAACTTGGAACTACATTATTGTGCCATGTTTCAAAGAGCTAGCACAAACCGTGTTTGATTTAGAGTTCCAACTACATGTATCCATATAGGAGAAAACAGAGTGAAACCTAAACATGAAAACGGTTACTGCAAAGGAACGGTTTAACCTAAAAGAACGAAATTTGGTGAGCCAAGTGGGATTGGTGTACTTATCATTACCTGCAAGTATCATCAAGATTGGGTGAAAAAATGTTTGCTGAGATTTCAGGAAACTAGTAGTTTTTTGGAAGCTTGGCAACCCCTTTCAATGAAAGTGATTCTAGTCAGTCTGTGCTTGGGGCTACTTAAATAGGACACGAAGCATAGCGATAGAACTTGGAACTACATTATTGTGCCAAGTTTCAAAGAGTTAGCACAAACCGTGTTTGATTTAGAGTTCCAACTACATGTATCCATATAGGAGAAAACAGAGTGAAACCTAAACATGAAAACGGTTACTGCAAAGGAACGGTTTAACATAGAAGAACGAAATTTGGTGAGTGAAGTGGGATTGGTGTACTGATCATTACCTGCCAGTATCATCAATATTGGGTGAAAAAATGTTTGCTGAGATTTCCGGAAACTCATAGATTTTGGGAAGCTTGGCAACCCCATTCAATGAAACTAATTATCGTCAGTCTCTGCTTTGGGCTACTTCAATAGGACACCAAGCAAAGCGATAGAACTTGGAACTACATTATTGTGCCAAGTTTCAAAGAGCTAGCACAAACCGTGATTGATTTAGAGTTCCAACTACATGTATCCATATAGGAGAATACAGAGTGAAACCTAAACATGAAAACGGTTACTGCAAAGGAACGGTTTAACCTAGAAGAACGAAATTTGGTGAGCGAAGTGGGATTGGTGTACTGATCATTACCTGCCAGTATCATCAATATTGGGTGAAAAAATGTTTGCTGAGATTTCAGGAAACTCGTAGTTTTTTGGAAGCTGGGCAACCCCTTTCAATGAAAGTGATTCTCGTCAGTCTCTGCTTGGGGCTACTTCAATAGGACACAAACCATAGCGATAGAACTTGGAACTACATTATTGTGCCAAGTTTCAAAGAGCTAGCACAAACCGTGTTTGAATTAGAGTTCCAAATACATGTATCCATATAGGAGAAAACAGAGTGAAACCTAAACATGTAAACGGTTACTGCAAAGGAACGGTTTAACCTAGAAGACGAAATTTGGTGAGCCAAGTGGGATTGGTGTACTGATCATTACCTGCAAGTATCATCAAGATTGGGTGAAAAACATGTTTGCTGAGATTTCAGGAATCTCGTCGTTTTTTGGAAGCTTGGCAACCCCTTTCACTGAAAGTGATTCTCGTCAGTCTCTGATTGGGGCTACTTCAATAGGACACAAACCATAGCGATAGAACTTGGAACTACATTATTGTGCCAAGTTTCAATGAGCTAGCACAAACCGTGTTTGATTTAGAGTTCCAACTACATGTATCCATATAGGAGAATGCACAGTGAAACCCAAACATGAAAACGGTTACTGCAAAGGAACGGTTTAACCTAGAAGCAGGAAATTTGGTGAGCCAAGTGGGATTGGTGTACTGATCACTACCTGCAAGTATCATCAAGATTGGGTGAAAAAATGTTTGCTGAGATTTCCGGAAACTCGTAGATTTTGGAAGCTTGGCAAACCCCATTCAATGAAAGTGATTCTCGTCAGTCTCTGCTTGGGGCTACTTCAATAGCACACAAACCATAGCGATAGAACTTGGAACTACATTATTGTGCCAAGTTTCAAAGAGCTAGCACAAACCGTGTTTGATTTAGAGTTCCAACTACATGTATCCATATAGGAGAAAACAGAGTGAAACCTAAAACATGAAAACGGTTTCTGCAAAGGAACGGTTTAACCTAGAAGAACGAAATTTGGTGAGCGAAGTGGGATTGGTGTACTGATCATTACCTGCCAGTATCATCAATATTGGGTGAAAAAATGTTTGCTGAGATTTCAGGAAACTCGTAGATTTTTGGAAGCTTGGCAACCCCTTTCAATGAAAGTGATTCTCGTCAGTCTCTGCTTGGGGCTACTTCAATAGGACACAAACCATAGTGATAGAACTTGGAACTACATTATTGTGCCAAGTTTCAAAGAGCTAGCACAACCGTGTTTGATTTAGAGTTCCAATTGCATGTATCCATGTAGGAGAAAACAGAGTAAAACCTAAACATGAAAACGGTTACTGCAAAGGAACAGTGTAACCTAGAAGAACGAAATTTGGTGAGCCAAGAGGGAATGGTATACTCATCATTACCTGCAAGTATCATGAAGATTGGGTTAAAAAATGTTTGCTGAGATTTCAGGAAACTCGTTGTTTTTGGGAAGCTGGGCAACCCCTTTCAATAAAAGTGATTCTCGTCAGTCTCTGCTTGGGGCTACTTCAATATTACACAAACCATAGCGATAGAACTTGGAACTATATTATTGTGCCAAGTTTCAAAGAGCTAGCACAAACCGTGTTTGATTTAGAGTTCCAACTACATGTATCCATATAGGAGAATACAGAGTGAAACCTAACATGAAAACGGTTACTGCAAAGGAACGGTTTAACCTAGAAGAAGGAAATTTGTTGAGCCAAGTGGGATTGGTGTACTGATCACTACCTGCAAGTAACATCAAGATTGGGTGAAAAAATGTTTGCTGAGATTTCCGGAAACTCGTAGATTTGGGAAGCTTGGCAACCCCATTCAATGAATCTAATTCTCGTCAGTCTCTGCTTTGGGCTACTTCAATAGGACACCAAGCAAAGCGATAGAACTTGGAACTACATTATTGTGCCAAGTTTCAAAGAGCTAGCACAAACCGTGTTGGATTTAGACTTCCAACTACATGTATCCATATAGGAGAAAATAGAGTGAAACCTAAACATGAAAAAGGGTTACTGCAAAGGAACGGTTTAAGCTAGAAGTACGAAATTTGGAGACAAAAGTGGGATTCGTGTACTGTTCATTACCTGCCAGAATCATCAAGATTGGGTGAAAAAATGTTTGCTGAGATTTCAGGAAACTCGTCGTTTTTTGGTAGCTTGGCAACCCCTTTCAATGAAAGTGATTCTCGTCAGTCTCTACTTGGGGCTACTTCAATAGGACACAAACCATAGCGATAGAACTTGGAACTACATTATTGTGCCAAGTTTCAAAGAGCTAGCACAAACCGTGTTTGAATTAGAGTTCCAAATACATGTATCCTTATAGGAGAAAACAGAGTGAAACCCTAAACATGAAAACGGTTACTGCAAAGGAACGGTTTAACCTAGAAGAACGAAATTTGGTGAGCCAAGTGGGATTGGTGTACTGATCATTACCTGCAAGTATCATCAAGATTGGGTGAAAAACATGTTTGCTGAGATTTCAGGAATCTCGTCGTTTTTTGGAAGCTTGGCAACCCCTTTCACTGAAAGTGATTCTCGTCAGTCTCTGATTGGGGCTACTTCAATAGGACACAAACCATAGCGATAGAACTTGGAACTACATTATTGTGCCAAGTTTCAATGAGCTAGCACAAACCGTGTTTGATTTAGAGTTCCAACTACATGTATCCATATAGGAGAATGCACAGTGAAACCCAAACATGAAAACGGTTACTGCAAAGGAACGGTTTAACCTAGAAGCAGGAAATTTGGTGAGCCAAGTGGGATTGGTGTACTGATCACTACCTGCAAGTATCATCAAGATTGGGTGAAAAAATGTTTGCTGAGATTTCCGGAAACTCGTAGATTTTGGGAAGCTTGGCAACCCCATTCAATGAAAGTGATTCTCGTCAGTCTCTGCTTGGGGCTACTTCAATAGCACACATACCATAGCGATAGAACTTGGAACTACATTATTGTGCCAAGTTTCAAAGAGCTAGCACAAACCGTGTTTGATTTAGAGTTCCAACTACATGTATCCATATAGGAGAAAACAGAGTGAAACCTAAACATGAAAACGGTTTCTGCAAAGGAACGGTTTAACCTAGAAGAACGAAATTTGGTGAGCGAAGTGGGATTGGTGTACTGATCATTACCTGCCAGTATCATCAATATTGGGTGAAAAAATGTTTGCTGAGATTTCAGGAAACTCGTAGATTTTTGGAAGCTTGGCAACCCCTTTCAATGAAAGTGATTCTCGTCAGTCTCTGCTTGGGGCTACTTCAATAGGACACAAACCATAGTGATAGAACTTGGAACTACATTATTGTGCCAAGTTTCAAAGAGCTAGCACAAACCGTGTTTGATTTAGAGTTCCAATTGCATGTATCCATGTAGGAGAAAACAGAGTAAAACCTAAACATGAAAACGGTTACTGCAAAGGAACAGTGTAACCTAGAAGAACGAAATTTGGTGAGCCAAGAGGGAATGGTATACTCATCATTACCTGCAAGTATCATGAAGATTGGGTTAAAAAATGTTTGCTGAGATTTCAGGAAACTCGTTGTTTTTGGGAAGCTGGGCAACCCCTTTCAATAAAAGTGATTCTCGTCAGTCTCTGCTTGGGGCTACTTCAATAATACACAAAGCATAGCGATAGAACTTGGAACTATATTATTGTGCCAAGTTTCAAAGAGCTAGCACAAACCGTGTTTGATTTAGAGTTCCAACTACATGTATCCATATAGGAGAATACAGAGTGAAACCTAAACATGAAAACGGTTACTGCAAAGGAACGGTTTAACCTACAAGAAGGAAATTTGTTGAGCCAAGTGGGATTGGTGTACTGATCCCTACCTGCAAGTAACATCAAGATTGGGTGAAAAAATGTTTGCTGAGATTTCCGGAAACTCGTAGATTTTGGGAAGCTTGGCAACCCCATTCAATGAAACTAATTCTCGTCAGTCTCTGCTTTGGGCTACTTCAATAGGACACCAAGCAAAGCGATAGAACTTGGAACTACATTATTGTGCCAAGTTTCAAAGAGCTAGCACAAACCGTGTTGGATTTAGACTTCCAACTACATGTATCCATATAGGAGAAAATAGAGTGAAACCTAAACATGAAAAGGGTTACTGCAAAGGAACGGTTTAAGCTAGAAGTACGAAATTTGGAGACAAAAGTGGGATTCGTGTACTGTTCATTACCTGCCAGAATCATCAAGATTGGGTGAAAAAATGTTTGCTGAGATTTCAGGAAACTCGTCGTTTTTTGGTAGCTTGGCAACCCCTTTCAATGAAAGTGATTCTCGTCAGTCTCTACTTGGGGCTACTTCAATAGGACACAAACCATAGCGATAGAACTTGGAACTACATTATTGTGCCAAGTTTCAAAGAGCTAGCACAAACCGTGTTTGAATTAGAGTTCCAAATACATGTATCCATATAGGAGAAAACAGAGTGAAACCTAAACATGAAAACGGTTACTGCAAAGGAACGGTTTAACCTAGAAGAACGAAATTTGGTGAGCCAAGTGTGATTGGTGTACTGATCATTACCTGCAAGTATCATCAAGATTGGGTGAAAAACATGTTTGCTGAGATTTCAGGAATCTCGTCGTTTTTTGGAAGCTTGGCAACCCCTTTCACTGAAAGTGATTCTCGTCAGTCTCTGATTGGGGCTACTTCAATAGGACACAAACCATAGCGATAGAACTTGGAACTACATTATTGTGCCAAGTTTCAATGAGCTAGCACAAACCGTGTTTGATTTAGAGTTCCAACTACATGTATCCATATAGGAGAATGCACAGTGAAACCCAAACATGAAAACGGTTACTGCAAAGGAACGGTTTAACCTAGAAGCAGGAAATTTGGTGAGCCAAGTGGGATTGGTGTACTGATCACTACCTGCAAGTATCATCAAGATTGGGTGAAAAAATGTTTGCTGAGATTTCCGGAAACTCGTAGATTTTGGGAAGCTTGGCAACCCCATTCAATGAAAGTGATTCTCGTCAGTCTCTGCTTGGGGCTACTTCAATAGCACACATACATAGCGATAGAACTTGGAACTACATTATTGTGCCAAGTTTCAAAGAGCTAGCACAAACCGTGTTTGATTTAGAGTTCCAACTACATGTATCCATATAGGAGAAAACAGAGTGAAACCTAAACATGAAAACGGTTTCTGCAAAGGAACGGTTTAACCTAGAAGAACGAAATTTGGTGAGCGAAGTGGGATTGTGTACTGATCATTACCTGCCAGTATCATCAATATTGGGTGAAAAATGTTTGCTGAGATTTCAGGAAACTCGTAGATTTTTGGAAGCTTGGCAACCCCTTTCAATGAAAGTGATTCTCGTCAGTCTCTGCTTGGGGCTACTTCAATAGGACACAAACCATAGTGATAGAACTTGGAACTACATTATTGTGCCAAGTTTCAAAGAGCTAGCACAAACCGTGTTTGATTTAGAGTTCCAATTGCATGTATCCATGTAGGAGAAAACAGAGTAAAACCTAAACATGAAAACGGTTACTGCAAAGGAACAGTGTAACCTAGAAGAACGAAATTTGGTGAGCCAAGAGGGAATGGTATACTCATCATTACCTGCAAGTATCATGAAGATTGGGTTAAAAAATGTTTGCTGAGATTTCAGGAAACTCGTTGTTTTTGGGAAGCTGGGCAACCCCCTTTCAATAAAAGTGATTCTCGTCAGTCTCTGCTTGGGGCTACTTCAATAATACACAAAGCATAGCGATAGAACTTGGAACTATATTATTGTGCCAAGTTTCAAAGAGCTAGCACAAACCGTGTTTGATTTAGAGTTCCAACTACATGTATCCATATAGGAGAATACAGAGTGAAACCTAAACATGAAAACGGTTACTGCAAAGGAACGGTTTAACCTACAAGAAGGAAATTTGTTGAGCCAAGTGGGATTGGTGTACTGATCACTACCTGCAAGTAACATCAAGATTGGGTGAAAAAATGTTTGCTGAGATTTCCGGAAACTCGTAGATTTTGGGAAGCTTGGCAACCCCATTCAATGAAACTAATTCTCGTCAGTCTCTGCTTTGGGCTACTTCAATAGGACACCAAGCAAAGCGATAGAACTTGGAACTACATTATTGTGCCAAGTTTCAAAGAGCTAGCACAAACCGTGTTGGATTTAGACTTCCAACTACATGTATCCATATAAGAGAAAATAGAGTGAAACCTAAACATGAAAAGGGTTACTGCAAAGGAACGGTTTAAGCTAGAAGTACGAAATTTGGAGACCCAAGTGGGATTGGTGTACTGTTCATTACCTGCCAGAATCATCAAGATTGGGTGAAAAAATGTGTGCTGAGATTTCAGGAAACTCGTAGTTTTTTGGAAGCTTGTCAACCCCTTTCAATGAAAGTGATTCTCGTCAGTCTCTGCTTGGGGCTACTTCCATAGGACACAAACTATAGCGATAGAACTTGGAACTACATTATTGTGCCAAGTTTCAAAGAGCTAGCACAAACCGTGTTTGATTTAGAGTTCCAACTACATGTATCCATATAGGAGAATACAGAGTGAAACCTAAACATGAAAACGGTTACTGCAAAGGAACGGTTTAACCTAGAAGAACGAAATTTGGTGAGCGAAGTGGGATTGGTGTACTGATCATTACCTGCCAGTATCATCAATATTGGGTGAAAAAATGTTTGCTGAGATTTCAGGAAACTCGTAGTTTTTTGGAAGCTGGGCAACCCCTTTCAATGAAAGTGATTCTCGTCAGTCTCTGCTTGGGGCTACTTCAATAGGACACCAAACATAGCGATTGAACTTGGAACTACATTATTGTGCCAAGTTTCAATGAGCTAGCACAAACCGTGTTTGATTTAGAGTTCCAACTACATGTATCCATATAGGAGAATACAGAGTGGAAACCTAAACATGAAAACAGCTACTGCAAAGGAACGGTTAAACCTAGAAGAAGGAAATTTGGTGAGCCAAGTGGGATTGGTGTGCTGATCATTACGTGCAAGTATCATCAAGATTGGGTGAACAAATGGTTGCTGAGATTTCAGGAAACTCGGGAGATTTTTGGAAGCTTGGCAACCCCTTTCAATGAAAGTGATTCTCGTCAGTCTCTGCTTGGGGCTACTTCAATAGGTCACCAACCATAGCGATAGAACTTGGAACTACATTATTGTGCCAAGTTTCAAAGAGCTAGCACAAACCGTGTTTGATTTAGAGTTCCAATTGCATGTATCCATGTAGGAGAAAACAGAGTAAACTAAACATGAAAACGGTTACTGCAAAGGAACGGTGTAACCTAGAAGAACGAAATTTGGTGAGCCAAGAGGGAATGGTATACTGATCATTACCTGCAAGTATCATGAAGATTGGGTTAAAAAATGTTTGCTGAGATTTCAGGAAACTCGTTGTTTTTGGGAAGCTGGGCAACCCCTTTCAATAAAAGTGATTCTCGTCAGTCTCTGCTTGGGGCTACTTCAATATTACACAAACCATAGCGATAGAACTTGGAACTATATTATTGTGCCAAGTTTCAAAGAGCTAGCACAAACCGTGTTTGATTTAGAGTTCCAACTACATGTATCCATATAGGAGAATACAGAGTGAAACCTAAACATGAAAACGGTTACTGCAAAGGAACGGTTTAACCTAGAAGAAGGAAATTTGTTGAGCCAAGTGGGATTGGTGTACTGATCACTACCTGCAAGTAACATCAAGATTGGGTGAAAAAATGTTTGCTGAGATTTCCGGAAACTCGTAGATTTTGGGAAGCTTGGCAACCCCATTCAATGAAACTAATTCTCGTCAGTCTCTGCTTTGGGCTACTTCAATAGGACACCAAGCAAAGCGATAGAACTTGGAACTACATTATTGTGCCAAGTTTCAAAGAGCTAGCACAAACCGTGTTGGATTTAGACTTCCAACTACATGTATCCATATAGGAGAAAATAGAGTGAAACCTAAACATGAAAAGGGTTACTGCAAAGGAACGGTTTAAGCTAGAAGTACGAAATTTGGAGACCCAAGTGGGATTCGTGTACTGTTCATTACCTGCCAGAATCATCAAGATTGGGTGAAAAAATGTTTGCTGAGATTTCAGGAAACTCGTCGTTTTTTGGTAGCTTGGCAACCCCTTTCAATGAAAGTGATTCTCGTCAGTCTCTACTTGGGGCTACTTCAATAGGACACAAACCATAGCGATAGAACTTGGAACTACATTATTGTGCCAAGTTTCAAAGAGCTAGCACAAACCGTGTTTGAATTAGAGTTCCAAATACATGTATCCATATAGGAGAAAACAGAGTGAAACCTAAACATGAAAACGGTTACTGCAAAGGAACGTTTAACCTAGAAGAACGAAATTTGGTGAGCCAAGTGGGATTGGTGTACTGATCATTACCTGCAAGTATCATCAAGATTGGGTGAAAAACATGTTTGCTGAGATTTCAAGGAATCTCGTCGTTTTTTGGAAGCTTGGCAACCCCTTTCACTGAAAGTGATTCTCGTCAGTCTCTGATTGGGGCTACTTCAATAGGACACAAACCATAGCGATAGAACTTGGAACTACATTATTGTGCCAAGTTTCAATGAGCTAGCACAAACCGTGTTTGATTTAGAGTTCCAACTACATGTATCCATATAGGAGAATGCACAGTGAAACCCAAACATGAAAACGGTTACTGCAAAGGAACGGTTTAACCTAGAAGCAGGAAATTTGGTGAGCCAAGTGGGATTGGTGTACTGATCACTACCTGCAAGTATCATCAAGATTGGGTGAAAAAATGTTTGCTGAGATTTCCGGAAACTCGTAGATTTTGGGAAGCTTGGCAACCCCATTCAATGAAAGTGATTCTCGTCAGTCTCTGCTTGGGGCAACTTCAATAGCACACAAACCATAGCGATAGAACTTGGAACTACATTATTGTGCCAAGTTTCAAAGAGCTAGCACAAACCGTGTTTGATTTAGAGTTCCAACTACATGTATCCATATAGGAGAAAACAGAGTGAAAACCTAAACATGAAAACGGTTTCTGCAAAGGAACGGTTTAACCTAGAAGAACGAAATTTGGTGAGCGAAGTGGGATTGGTGTACTGATCATTACCTGCCAGTATCATCAATATTGGGTGAAAAAATGTTTGCTGAGATTTCAGGAAACTCGTAGATTTTTGGAAGCTTGGCAACCCTTTCAATGAAAGTGATTCTCGTCAGTCTCTGCTTGGGGCTACTTCAATAGGACCAAAACCATAGTGATAGAACTTGGAACTACATTATTGTGCCAAGTTTCAAAGAGCTAGCACAAACCGTGTTTGATTTAGAGTTCCAATTGCATGTATCCATGTAGGAGAAAACAGAGTAAAACCTAAACATGAAAACGGTTACTGCAAAGGAACAGTGTAACCTAGAAGAACGAAATTTGGTGAGCCAAGAGGGAATGGTATACTCATCATTACCTGCAAGTATCATGAAGATTGGGTTAAAAAATGTTTGCTGAGATTTCAGGAAACTCGTTGTTTTTGGGAAGCTGGGCAACCCCTTTCAATAAAAGTGATTCTCGTCAGTCTCTGCTTGGGGCTACTTCAATAATACACAAAGCATAGCGATAGAACTTGGAACTATATTATTGTGCCAAGTTTCAAAGAGCTAGCACAAACCGTGTTTGATTTAGAGTTCCAACTACATGTATCCATATAGGAGAATACAGAGTGAAACCTAAACATGAAAACGGTTACTGCAAAGGAACGGTTTAACCTACAAGAAGGAAATTTGTTGAGCCAAGTGGGATTGGTGTACTGATCACTACCTGCAAGTAACATCAAGATTGGGTGAAAAAATGTTTGCTGAGATTTCCGGAAACTCGTAGATTTTGGGAAGCTTGGCAACCCCATTCAATGAAACTAATTCTCGTCAGTCTCTGCTTTGGGCTACTTCAATAGGACACCAAGCAAAGCGATAGAACTTGGAACTACATTATTGTGCCAAGTTTCAAAGAGCTAGCACAAACCGTGTTGGATTTAGACTTCCAACTACATGTATCCATATAAGAGAAAATAGAGTGAAACCTAAACATGAAAAGGGTTACTGCAAAGGAACGGTTTAAGCTAGAAGTACGAAATTTGGAGACCCAAGTGGGATTGGTGTACTGTTCATTACCTGCCAGAATCATCAAGATTGGGTGAAAAAATGGTGTGCTGAGATTTCAGAAACTCGGAGTTTTTGGAAGCTTGTCAACCCCTTTCAATGAAAGTGATTCTCGTCAGTCTCTGCTTGGGGCTACTTCCATAGGACACAAACTATAGCGATAGAACTTGGAACTACATTATTGTGCCAAGTTTCAAAGAGCTAGCACAAACCGTGTTTGATTTAGAGTTCCAACTACATGTATCCATATAGGAGAATACAGAGTGAAACCTAAACATGAAAACGGTTACTGCAAAGGAACGGTTTAACCTAGAAGAACGAAATTTGGTGAGCGAAGTGGGATTGGTGTACTGATCATTACCTGCCAGTATCATCAATATTGGGTGAAAAAATGTTTGCTGAGATTTCAGGAAACTCGTAGTTTTTTGGAAGCTGGGCAACCCCTTTCAATGAAAGTGATTCTCGTCAGTCTCTGCTTGGGGCTACTTCAATAGGACACCAAACATAGCGATTGAACTTGGAACTACATTATTGTGCCAAGTTTCAATGAGCTAGCACAAACCGTGTTTGATTTAGAGTTCCAACTACATGTATCCATATAGGAGAATACAGAGTGAAACCTAAACATGAAAACAGCTACTGCAAAGAACGGTTAAACCTAGAGAAGGAAATTTGGTGAGCCAAGTGGGATTGGTGTGCTGATCATTACGTGCAAGTATCATCAAGATTGGGTGAACAAATGGTTGCTGAGATTTCAGGAAACTCGGAGATTTTTGGAAGCTTGGCAACCCCTTTCAATGAAAGTGATTCTCGTCAGTCTCTGCTTGGGGCTACTTCAATAGGTCACCAACCATAGCGATAGAACTTGGAACTACATTATTGTGCCAAGTTTCAAAGAGCTAGCACAAACCGTGTTTGATTTAGAGTTCCAATTGCATGTATCCATGTAGGAGAAAACAGAGTAAAACCTAAACATGAAAACGTTACTGCAAAGGAACGGTGTAACCTAGAAGAACGAAATTTGGTGAGCCAAGAGGGAATGGTATACTGATCATTACCTGCAAGTATCATGAAGATTGGTTAAAAAATGTTTGCTGAGATTTCAGGAAACTCGTTGTTTTTGGGAAGCTGGGAACCCCTTTCAATAAAAGTGATTCTCGTCAGTCTCTGCTTGGGGCTACTTCAATATTACACAAACCATAGCGATAGAACTTGGAACTATATTATTGTGCCAAGTTTCAAAGAGCTAGCACAAACCGTGTTTGATTTAGAGTTCCAACTACATGTATCCATATAGGAGAATACAGAGTGAAACCTAACATGAAAACGGTTACTGCAAAGGAACGGTTTAACCTAGAAGAAGGAAATTTGTTGAGCCAAGTGGGATTGGTGTACTGATCACTACCTGCAAGTAACATCAAGATTGGGTGAAAAAATGTTTGCTGAGATTTCCGGAAACTCGTAGATTTTGGGAAGCTTGGCAACCCCATTCAATGAAACTAATTCTCGTCAGTCTCTGCTTTGGGCTACTTCAATAGGACACCAAGCAAAGCGATAGAACTTGGAACTACATTATTGTGCCAAGTTTCAAAGAGCTAGCACAAACCGTGTTGGATTTAGACTTCCAACTACATGTATCCATATAGGAGAAAATAGAGTGAAACCTAAACATGAAAAGGGTTACTGCAAAGGAACGGTTTAAAGCTAGAAGTACGAAATTTGGAGACTCAAGTGGGATTGGTGTACTGTTCATTACCTTGCCAGAATCATCAAGATTGGGTGAAAAAATGTTTGCTGAGATTTCAGGAAACTCGTCGTTTTTTAGAAGCTTGGCAACCCCTTTCAATGAAAGTGATTCTCGTCAGTCTCTACTTGGGGCTACTTCAATAGGACACAAACCATAGCGATAGAACTTGGAACTACATTATTGTGCCAAGTTTCAAAGAGCTAGCACAAACCGTGTTTGATTTAGAGTTCCAACTACATGTATCCATATAGGAGAATACAGAGTGAAACCTAAACATGAAAACGGTTACTGCAAAGGAACGGTTTAACCTAGAAGAAGGAAATTTGTTGAGCCAAGAGGGATTGGTGTACTGATCATTATCTGCAAGTATCATCAAGTTTGGGTTAAAAAATGTTTGCTGAGATTTCAGGAAACTCATACTTTTTTTGGAAGCTTGGCAACCCCTTTCACTGAAAGTCATTCTCGTCTGTGTCTGCGTGGAGCTACTTCAAAAGGACACAAACCATAGCGATAGAACTCGGAACTACATAATTGTGCCAAGTTTCAAAGAGCTAGCACAAACCGTGTTTGATTTAGAGTTCCAATTGCATGTATCTATGTAGGAGAAAACAGAGTAAAACCTAAACATGAAAACGGTTACTGCAAAGGAACGGTGTAACCTAGAAGAACGAAATTTTGTGAGCCAAGAGGGATTGGTGTACTGATCATTACCTGCAACTATCATCAAGATTGGGTGAAAAAATGTTTGCTGAGATTTCAGGAAACTCGTAGATTTTTGGAAGCTTGGCAACCCCTTTTAATGAAAGTTATTCTCGTCAGTCTCTGCTTGGGGCTACTTAAATAGGACACCAACCGTAGTGATAGAACTTGGAACTACATTATTGTGCCAAGTTTCAAAGAGCTAGCACAAACCGTGTTTGATTTAGAGTTCCAACTACATGTATCCATATAGGAGAGTATACCAGGAAACCTAAAAATGAAAACGGTTACTGCCAAGGAACGGTGTAACCTAGAAGAAGGAAATTTGGTGAGCGAAGTGGGATTGGTGTACTGATTATTGCCTGCCAGTATCATCAATATTGGGTGAAAAAATGTTTGCTGACATTTCAGGAAACTCGTAGTTTTTTGGAAGCTTGGCAACCCCTTTCAATGAAAGTGATTCTCTTCAGTCTCTGCTTGGGGCTACTTCAACAGGTCACCAACAATAGCGATAGAACTTGGAACTACATTATTGTGCCAAGTTTCAAAGAGCTAGCACAAACCGTGTTTAATTTAGAGTTCCAAATACATGTATCCATATAGGAGAAAACAGAGTGAAACCTAAACATGAAAACGGTTACTGCAAAGGAACGGTTTAACCTAGAAGAACGAAATTTGGTGAGCCAACTGGGATTGGTGTACTGATCATTATCTGCAAGTATCATCAAGATTGGGTGAAAAAAATGTTTGCTGAGATTTCAGGAAACTTGTAGTTTTTTGGAAGTTTGGCAACCCCTTTCAATTAAAGTGATTCTCGTCAGTTTCTGCTTGCGGCTACTTCAATAGGAAACAAACCATAGCGATAGAACTTGGAACTACATTATTGTGCCAAGTTTCAAAGAGCTAACACAAACCGTGTTGTATTTAGAGTTCCAACTATATGTATACATTAGGAGAATACAGAGTGAAACCTAAACATGTAAACGGTTACTGCAAAGGAACGGTATAACCTAGAAGAAGGAAATTTGGTGAGCCAAGTGGGATTGGTGTTCTGATCATTACCTGCCAGTATCATCAATATTGGGTGAAAAAATGTTTGCTGAGATTTCAGGAAACTCGTAGTTTTTTGGAAGCTTGGCAACCCCTTTCAATGAAAGTGATTCTCGTCAGTGTCTGCTTGGGGCTACTTCAAAAGGACACAAACCATAGCGATAGAACTTGGAACTACATTATTGTGCCAAGTTTCAAAGAGCTAGCACAAACCGTGTTTGATTTAGAGTTCCAACTGCATGTTTCCATGTAGGAGAAAACAGAGTAAAACCTAAACATGAAAACGGTTACTGCCAAGGAACGGTGTAACCTAGAAGAACGAAATTTGGTGACCCTAGAGGGATTGGTGTAGTGATCATTACCTGCAAGTATCATAAAGATTGGGTGAACAAATATTTGCTGAGATTTCCGGAAACTCATAGTTTTTTGGAAGCTTGGCAACCCCTTTCAATGAAAGTGATTCTCGTCAGTCTCTGCTTGGGGCTACTTCAATAGGACACCAACCATAGCGATAGAACTTGGAACTACATTATTGTGCCAAGTTTCAAAGAGCTAGCACAAACCGTGTTTGATTTAGTGTTCCATCTGCATGTATCCCTGTAGGAGAAAACAGAGTAAAATCTAAATACGAAAACGGTTACTGCAAAGGAACGGTGTAACCTAGAAGAACGAAATTTGGTGAGACAAGAGGTATTGGTGTACTGATCATTACCTGCAAGTGTCATCAAGATTGGGAGAAAAATGTTTGCTGAGATTTCAGGAAACTCGTAGTTTTTTGGAAGCTTGGCAACCCCTTTCAATGAAAGTGATTCTCGTCAGTCTCTGCTTGGGGCTACTTCAATAGGACACAAACCATAGCGATAGAACTTGGAACTACATTATTGTGCCAAGTTTCAAAGAGCTAGCACAAACCATGTTTGATTTAGAGTTCCAACTACATGTATCCATATAGGAAAAACAGAGTGAAACCTAAACATGAAAACTGTTACTGCAAAGGAAAGGTTTAACCTAGAAGAACGAAATTTGGTGAGCCAAGTGGTACATGCAAGTATCATCAAGATTGGGTGAAAAAGGTTTTGCTGAGATTTCAGGAAACTTGTAGATTTTTGGAAGCTTGGCAACCCCTTTCAATGAAAGTGATTCTCGTCAGTCTCTGCTTGGGGCTACTTCAATAGGACACAAACCATTGCGATAGAACTTGGAACTCCAATATTGTGCCAAGTTTCAAAGAGCTAGCCCAAACCATGTTTGATTTAGAGTTCCAACTACATGTATCCATATAGGAGAAAACAGAGTGAAACCTAAACATGAAAACGGTTACTGCAAAGGAAAGGTTTAACCTAGAAGAACGATATTTGGCGAGCCAAGTGGGATTGGTGTACTGATCATTACCTGCCAGTATCATCAAGATTGGGTGAAAAAATGTTTGCTGAGATTTCAGGAAACTCGTAGTTATTTGGAAGCTTGGCAACCCCTTTCAATGAAAGTGAATCTCGTCAGTCTCTGCTTGGGGCTACTTCAATAGGACACAAACCATAGCGATAGACCTTGGAACTACATTATGGTGCCAAGTTTCAAAGAGCTAGCACAAGCCGTGTTTGATTTAGAGTTCCAACTACATGTATCCATATAGGAGAAAACAGAGTGAAACCTAAACATGAAAACGGTTACTGCAAATGAAAGGTTTAACCTAGAAGAACGAAATTTGGTGAGCCAAGTGGTACCTGCAAGTATCATCAAGATTGGGTGAAAAAAGGTTTGATGAGATTTCAGGAAACTCGTAGTTTTTTGGAAGCTTGGCAACCCCTTTCAATGAAAGTGATTCTCGTCAGTCTCTGCTTGGGGCTACTTCAATAGGACACAAACCATATCGATAGAACTTGGAACTACATTATTGTGCCAAGTTTCAAAGAGCTAGCACAAACCGTGTTCGATTTAGAGTTCCAACTACATGTATCCATATAGGAGAAAACAGAGTGAAACCTAAACATGAAAACGGTTCCTACAATGGAACAGTTTAACCTAGAAGAACGAAATTTGGTGAGCGAAGTGGGATTGGTGTACTGATAATTACCTGCCAGTATCATCAATATTGGGTGAAAAAATGTTTGCTGAGATTTCAGGAAACTCGTAGATTTTTGGAAGCTGGGCAACCCCTTTCAATGAAAGTGATTCTCCTCAGTCTCTGCTTGGGGCTACTTCAATAGGACACAAACCATAGCGATAGAACTTGGAACTACATTATTGTGCCAAGTTTCAAAGAGCTAGCACAAACCGTGTTTGATTTAGAGTTCCAACTACATGTATCCATATAGGAGAAAACATAGTGAAACCTAAACATGAAAACGGTTACTGCAAAGGAACGGTTTAACCTAGAAGAACGAAATTTGGTGAGCCAAGTGGGATTGGTGTACTGATCATTACCTGCAAGTATCATCAAGATTGGGTGAAAAAATGTTTGCTGAGATTTCAGGAAACTCGTAGTTTCCTGAAACCATAGCGATAAAACTTGGAACTACATTATTGTGCCAAGTTTCAAAGAGCTATCACAAACCGTGTTTGATTTTTAGTTCCAACTACATCTATCCATATAGGAGAAAACAGAGTGAAACCTAAACATGAAAACGGTTACTGCAAAGGAACGGTGTAACCTAGAACAACGAAATTTGGTGAGCCAAGTGGGATTGGTGTACTGATCATTACCTGCAAGTATCATCAAGATTGGGTTAAAAAATGTTTGCTGAGATTTCAGGAAACTCGTAGTTTTTAGGAAGCTTGGTAACCCCTTTCAATGAAAGTGATTCTCCTCAGTCTCTTCTTGGGGCTACTTCAATAGGACACAAACCATAGCGATAGAACTTGGAACTACATAATTGTCCAAGTTTCAAAGTGCTAGCACAAACCGTGTTTGATTTAGAGTTCCAACTACATGTATCCATATTGGCGAAAACAGAGTGAAACCTAAACATGAAAACGGTTACTGCAAAGGAACGGTTTAACCTAGAAGAACGAAATTTGGTGAGCCAAGTGGGATTGGTGTACTGATCATTACCTGCAAGTATCATCAAGATAGGGTGAAAAAATGTTTGCTGAGATTTCAGGAAACTCGTAGTTTTTTGGAAGCTTGGCAACCCCTTTCAATGAAAGTGATTCTCGTCAGTCTCTGCTTGGGGCTATTTCAATAGGACACAAACCATAGCGATAGAACTTGGAACTACATTATTGTGCCAAGTTTCAAAGAGCTAGCACAAGCCGTGTTTGATTTAGAGTTCCAAATACATGTATCCATATAGGAGAAAACAGAGTGAAACCTAAACGTGAAAACGGTTACTGCAATGGAACGGTTTAACCTAGAAGAACGAAGTTTGGTGAGCCAAGAGGGATTGGTGTACTGATCATTACCTGCCAGTATCATCAAGATTGGGTGAAAAAATGTTTGCTGAGATTTCAGGAAATTCATAGTTTTTTGGAAGCTTGGCAACCCCGTTCAATGAATGTGATTCTCGTCAGTCTCTGCTTGGTGCTACTTCAATAGGACACAAACCATAGCGATAGAACATGGAACTACATTATTGTGCCAAGTTTCAAAGAGCTAGTACAAACCGTGTTTGATTTAGAGTTCCCACTACATGTATCCATATAGGAGGAAACAGAGTGAAACCTAAACATGAAAACGGTTACTGCAAAGGAAAGGTTTAACCTAGAAGAACGAAATTTGGTGAGCCAGGTGGTACCTGCAAGTATCATCAAGATTGGGTGAAAAAAGGTTTGCTGAGATTTCAAAAAACTCGTACATTTTTGGAAGCTTGGCAACCCCTTTCAATGAAAGTGATTCTCGTCAGTGTCTGCTTGGGGCTACTTCAATAGGACTCAAACCATAGCGATAGAACATGGAACTACATTATTCTGCCAAGTTTCAAAGAGCTAGCAAAAACCGTGTTTGATTTAGAGTTCCAACTGCATATATCCATGTAGGAGAAAACAGAGTGAAACCTAAACATGAAAACTGTTACTGCAAAGGAACGGTGTAACCTAGAAGAATGAAATTCGGTGAGCCAAGAGGGATTTGTATACTGATCATTACCAGCAATTATCATCAAGATTGGGTGAAAAAATGTTTACTGAGATTTCAGGAAACTCGTAGTTTCCTGAAACCATAGCGGTAAAACTTGGAACTACATTATTTTGCCAAGTTTCAAAGAGCTAGCATAAACCGTGTTTGATTTTTAGTTCCAACTACATCTATCCATATAGGAGAAACCAGAGTGAAACCTAAACATGAAAACGGTTACTGCAAAGGAACGGTTTAACCTAGAACAACGAAATTTGGTGAGCCAAGTGGGATTGGTGTACTGATCATTACCTGCAAGTATCATCAAGATTGGGTGAAAAAATGTTTGCTGAGATTTCAGGAAACTCGTAGATTTTTGGAAGCTTGGCAACCCCTTTCAATGAAAGTGATTCTCGACAGTCTATGCTTGGGGCTACTTCAATAGGACACCAATCATAGCGATAGAACTTGGAACTACATTATTGTGCCAAGTTTCAAAGAGCTAGCACAAACCGTGTTTGATTAAGAGTTCCAACTACATGTATCCTTATAGAAGTAAACAGAGTGAAACCTAAACATGAAAACGGTTACTGCAAAGGAACGGTTTAACCTAGAAGAACGAAATTTGGTGAGCCAAGTGGGATTGGTTTACTTATCATTACCTGCCAATATCATCAAGATTGGGTGAAAAAATGTTTGTTGAGATTCCAGGAAACTCGTAGTTTTTTTAAGCTTGGCAACCGCTTTCAATTAAAGTGATTCTCGTCAGTCTCTGCTTGGGGCTACTTCAATAGGACACAAACCATAGCGATAAAACTTGGAACTACATTATTGTGCCAAGTTTCAAAGAGCTAGTACAAACCGTGTTTGATTTAGAGTTCCAACTACATGTATCCATATAGGAGGAAACAGAGTGAAACCTAAACATGAAAACGGTTACTGCAAAGGAACGGTTTAACCTAGAAGAAGGAAATTTGGTGAGCCAAGTGGGATTGGTGTACTGATCACTACCTGCAAGTATCATCAAGATTGGGTGAAAAAATGTTTGCTGAGATTTCCGGAAACTCGTAGATTTTGGGAAGCTTGGCAACCCCTTTCAATGAAAGTAATTCTCGTCAGTCTCTGCTTTGGGCTACGTCAATAAGACACCAAGCATAGCGATAGAACTTGGATCTACATTATTGTGCCAAGTTTCAAAGAGCTAGCACAAAAAGTGTTTGATTTAGAGTTCAAACTACATGTATCCATATAGGAGAAAACAGAGTGAAACCTAAACATGAAAACGGTTACTGCAAAGGAACGGTTTAACCTAGAAGAACGAAATTTGGTGACCCAAGTGTGATTATTGTACTGATCATTACCTGCAAGTATCATCAAGATTGGGTGAAAAAATGTTTGCTGAGATTCCAGGAAACTCGTAGTTTTTTGGAAGCTTGGCAACCCCTTTCAATGAATGTGATTCTCATCTGTGTCTGCTTGGGGATACTTCAATAGGACACAAACCATAGCGATAGAACTTCGAACTACATTATTGTGCCAAGTTTCAAAGAGCTAGCACAAACCGTGTTTGATTTAGAGTTCCAACTACAGGTATCCATATAGGAAAAAACAAAGTGAAACCTAAACATGAAAATGGTTACTGCAAGGGAACGGTGTAACCTAGAAGAACGAAATTTAGTGAGCCAAGTGGAATTGGTGTACTGATCATTACCTGCCAGTATAATCAAGATTGGGTGAAAAAATGTTTGCTGAGATTACAGGAAACTCGTAGATTTTTGGAAGCTTGGCAACCCCTTTCAATGAAAGTGATTCTCGTCAGTCTCTGCTTGGGGCTACTTCAATAGGACACCAACCATAGCGATAGAACTTGGAACTACATTATTGTGCCAAGTTTCAAAGAGCTAGCACAAACCGTGTTTGATTTAGAGTTCCAACTACATGTATCCATAAAGGAGAAAACAGAGTGAAACCTAAACATGAAAACGGTTACTGCAAAGGAAAGGTTTAACCTAGAAGAACGAAATTCTTGAGCCAAGTGGAATTGGTGTACTTATCATTACCTGCCAGTATCATCAAGATTGGGTGAAAAAAATGTTTGCTGAGATTTCAGGAAACTCGAACTTTTTTGGAAGCTTGGCAACCCCTTTCAATGAAAGTGATTCTCGTCAGTCTCTGCTTGGGGCTACTTCAATAGGACACAAACCATAGCGATAGAACTTGGAACTACATTATTGTGCCAAGTTTCAAAGAGGTAGCATAAACCGTGTTTGATTTAGAGTTCCAACTACATGTATCCATATAGGCGAAAACAGAGTGAAACCTAAACATGAAAACGGTTACTGCAAAGGAACGGTGTAACCTAGAAGAACGAAATTTGTTGAGCCAAGTGGAATTGGTGTACTGATCATTACTGCCAGCATCATCAAGATTGGGTGAAAAAATGTTTGCTGAGATTTCAGGAAACTCGTAGATTTTTGGAAGCTTGCAATACCTTACAATGAAAGTGATTCTCGTCAGTCTCTGCTTGGGGCTACTTCAATAGAACACCAACCATAGCGATAGAACTTGGAACTACATGATTGTGCCAATTTTCAAAGAGCTAGCACAAACCGTGTTTGATTTAGAGTTCCAACTACATGTATCCATAAAGGAGAAAACAGAGTGAAACCTAAACATGAAAACGGTTACTGCAAAGGAACGGTGTAACCTAGAAGAATGAAATATGGTGAGCCAAGAGGGATTGGTGTACTGATCATTACCTGCCAGTATCATCAAGATTGGGTGAAAAAATGTTTGCTGAGATTTCAGGAAACTCGTAGATTTTATAAAGCTTAGCAACCGCTTTCAATGAAAGTGATTGTCGTCAGTGTCTGCTTGGGGCTTCTTCAATAGGACACAAACCATAGCGATAGAACTTGGAACTACATTATTGTGCCAAGTTTCAAAGAGCTAGCAAAAACCGTGTTTGATTTAGAGTTCCAACTGCATGTATCCATGTAGGAGAAAACAGAGTGAAACCTAAACATGAAAACTGTTACTGCAAAGGAACGGTGTAACCTAGAAGAATGAAATTCGGTGAGCCAAGAGGGATTTGTATGCTGATCATTACCAGCAATTATCATCAAGATTGGGTGAAAAAATGTTTGCTGAGATTTCAGGAAACTCGTAGTTTCCTGAAACCATAGCGGTAAAACTTGGAACTACATTATTTTGCCAAGTTTCAAAGAGCTAGCACAAAATGTGTTTGATTTAGAGTTCCAACTACATGTATCCATATAGGAGAAAACAGAGTGAAACCTAAACATGAAAACGGTTACTGCAAAGGAACGGTTTAAACTAGAAGAACGATATTTGGTGACCCAAGTGTGATTATTGTACTGATCATTACCTGCAAGTATCATCAAGATTGGGTGAAAAAATGTTTGCTGAGATTCCATGAAACTCGTAGTTTTTTGGCAGCTTGGCAACCACTTTCAATGAAAGTGATTCTCGTCAGTCTCTGATTGGGGCTACTTCAATAGGACACAAACCATAGCGATAGAATTTGGAACTACATTATTGTGCCACGTTTCAAAGAACTAGCACAAACCGTGTTTGATTTAGAGTTCCGACTACATGTATCCATATAGGAGAAAACAGAGTGAAACCTAAACATGAAAACGGTTACTGCAAAGGAACGGTTTAACCTAGAAGAAGGAAATTTGGTGAGCCAAGAGGGATTGGTGTACTGATCGTAACCTGCAAGTATCATCAATATTGGGTTAAAAAATGTTTGCTGAGATTTCAGGAAACTCATAGTTTTTTGGAAGCTTGGCAACCACTTTCACTGAAAGTCATTCTCGTCTGTGTCTGCTTGGAGCTACTTCAATAGGACACAAACCATAGCGATAGAACTCAGAACTACATAATTGTGCCAAGTTTCAACGAGCTAGCACAAACCGTGTTTGATTTAGAGTTCCAATTAAATGTATCCATGTAGGAGAAAACAGAGTAAAACCTAAACATGAAAACGGTTACTGCAAAGGAACGGTGTAACCTAGAAGAACGAAATTTGGTGAGCCAAGAGGGATTGGTGTACTGATCATTACCTGCAAGTATCATCAAGATTGGGTGAAAAAATGTTTGCTGAGATTTCAGGAAACTCGTAGATTTATGGAAGCTTGGCAACCCCTTTCAATGAAAGTGATTCTCGTCAGTCTCTGCTTGGGGCTACTTCAATAGGACACCAACCATAGCGATAGAACTTGGAACTACATTATTGTGCCAAGTTTCAAAGAGCTAGCACAAACCGTGTTTGATTTAGAGTTCCAACTACATGTATCCATATAGGAGAAAACAGAGTGAAACCTAAAAATGAAAACGGTTACTGCAAAGGAACGGTTTAACCTAGAAGAACGAAATTTGGTGAGCCAAGTGGGATTGGTGTACTGATCATTACCTGGAAGTACCATCAAGATTGGGTGAAAAAAAGTTTGCTGAGATTTCAGGAAAATTCTGGTTTTTTGAAGCTTGGCAACCCCTTTCACTTAAAGTGATTCTCATCAGTCTCTTCTTGGGGCTACTTCAATAGGACACAAACCATAGCGATAGAACTTGGAACTACATTATTGTGCCAAGTTTCAAAGAGCTAGCACCAACCGTGTTTGAATGAGAATTCCAACTACATGTATCCATATAGGAGAAAACAGAGAAAACTAAAAATGAAAACGGTTACTGCAAAGGAACGGTTTAACCTAGAAGAAGGAAATTTGGTGAGCCAAGTGGGATTGGTGTACTGATCATTACCTGCTAGTATCATCAAGATTGGGTGAAAAAATGTTTGCTGAGATTTCCGGAAACTCGTAGATTTTGGGAAGCTTGGCAACCCCTTTCAATGAAAGTAATTCTCGTCAGTCTCTGCTTTGGGCTACTTCAGTAGGACACCAAGCATAGTGATAGAACTTGGAACTACATTATTGTGCCAAGTTTCAAAGAGCTAGCACAAAAAGTGTTTGATTTAGAGTTCCAACTACATGTATCCATATAGGAGAAAACAGAGTGAAACCTAAACATGAAAACGGTTACTGCAAAGGAACGGTTTAACCTAGAAGAACGAAATTTGGTGACCCAAGTGTGATTATTGTACTGATCATTACCTGCAAGTATCATCAAGATTGGGTGAAAAAATGTTTGCTGAGATTTCAGGAAACTCGTAGTTTTTTGGAAGCTTGGCAACACCTTTCAATGAAAGTGATTCTCGTCAGTCTCTGATTGGGGCTACTTCAATAGGACACAAACCATAGTGATAGAATTTGGAACTACATTATTGTGCCAGGTTTCAAAGAACTAGCACAAACCATGTTTGATTTAGTGTTCCGACTACATGTATCCATATAGGAGAATACAGAGTGAAACCTAAACATGAAAACGGTTACTGCAAAGGAAAGGTTTAACCTAGAAGAAGGAAATTTGATGAGCCAAGAGGGATTGGTGTACTGATCGTAACCTGCAAGTATCATCAAGATTGGGTTAAAAAATGTTTGCTGAGATTTCAGGAAACTCATAGTTTTTTGGAAGCTTGGCAACCCCTTTCACTGAAAGTCATTCTCGTCTGTGTCTGCTTGGAGCTACTTCAATAGGACACAAACCATAGCGATAGAACTCGGAACTACATTATTGTGCCAAGTTTCAAAGAGCTAGCACAAACCGTGTTTGATTTAGAGTTCCAATTGCATGTATCCATGTAGGAGAAAACAGAGTAAAACCTAAACATGATAACGGTTACTGCAAAGGAACGGTGTAACCTAGAAGAACGAAATTTGGTGAGCCAAGAGGGATTGGTGTACTGATCATTACCTGCAAGTATCATCAAGATTGGGTGAAAAAATA